>NC_133502.1:137073750-137378437 GCF_049354715.1 Callithrix jacchus | reverse complement strand
CATATCCAATCTTGCTTGAGGTGTCAGTGGCTGATAAAGATGTTGTTTGGAGCCTTTGACAAGTCCTTATAGATGAATTACAGTGGAGGCCTCTAGGATTTGGAGCAAGGCTCTGCTATCTTCTGCAACTAGTTCTTCTCCTTTTTGAGAGATAGCTCTTGGCCTGTTACTGGGCTTTGGTAGAAAGTGAAGGTTTGACTATGGATTATCAAGTCACCATGCAACCTGAACTGCCTATCATAATCTGGGTGCTTTCTGATCCATCTATCCATAAAGTTGGCCATGCACAGCATTCCATCATCAAGTGAAAGTAGTATATATGTGATCAAGCATTAGCAGGTCCTTAAGGCACAATTAAGTTACATGAGGAAGTGGCTCAAAAATGCCCACAGTCTCCACTCCTGCCACCCTGCCTTCTCTCCCTCCACCTGTACCAATGACCTTATGGGAAGTTCTCTATGATCAGTTGACAGAGAAAGAGAAGACTAGGGCCTGGTTTACAGATGGCTCTGCGCAATATTTAGGTATACCCAAAAGTGGACAGCTGCAGCACTATAGCTCCTTTCTAGGACTTCCCTGAAGGGCAGTGCTAAAGGAAATCTCAGTGGGCAGAACTTTGAGCAGTACACCTGGTTGTGTACTTTGCTTGGAATGAGAAAAGGGCAGATGTGTGATTATATACTGATTCATGGGCTGTAGCCAATGGTTTGGCAGGATGGTCAGGGACTTGGAAGAAGCATCATTGGAAAATTGGTGACAAAGAAATTTGGGAAAGAGATACGTAGATGGACCTCTCTGAGTGGTCAAAAATTGTGAAGTTATTTGTATTTCATGTGAATGCTCACTGAAGGGTGAGCTCAGCAGAGGGGAATTTTAATGATCAAGTGGATAGATTGATGCACTGTGTGGGCACTACTTAGCCTCTTTCCCCAGATACTCCCTTATTGCCCAATGGACCCATAAACCAAGTGGCTATGGTGGAAGGGATGGAGGTTATGCAAGGGCTCAGCAACATAGACTTTCACTCATCAAGGCTGACCTAGCTGCAGGTACTGCTGAGTTCCCAATTTGCCAGCAGCAGAGACCAACACTGAGCCCTCGATATGGCACCATTTCTCAGGGTGAGCAGCCAGCTACCTGGTGGCATGTTGATTATATTAGACCTCTTCCATCAGGAAAAGGGCAGTGGTTCATCCTCACTGAAAAAGACACTTACTCCAGATATGAGTTTAACTATTCTCTACACAATGCTTCTGCCAAGACTACCATCTGTGGACTCATGGAATGTCCTATTCACTATCATGGTAGTCCACATAGAATTGCCTCTGACCAAGGCACTCACTTTATGGCTAAAGAAGTGTGGCAGTAGTCTCATGCTCAAGGAATTCACTTGTGTTATCATGTTCCCCATCATCCTGAAGCAGCTGATTGATAGAATGGTTGAATGGTCTTTTGAAGTCACAATTATAATGCCAATGAGGTGACATTGCTTTTCAGGGCTGGGGCAAAGTTCTTTAGAAGGCTGTGTATGCCGTGAATCAGCGTTCAATGTATGGTACCCTTTTTCCAATTGCCAGGATTCATGGGTCCCAGAATCAAAAAGTGGAAGTGGATGTGGTTCCACTCATCATCACTCCTTGTGACCCACTAGCAAAATTTTTGCTTCCTGTTCCCATGACATTATGTTCTTCTGGCCTAGAGATAGAGATCTTAGTTCCAGAGGGAGGAACACTGACACCAGGAGACACAGCAACAATTCCATTAAACCGGATGTTAAAATTGCCACCTGGACACTTTGGGCTCCTCCTACTTCTAAATCAATAGACTAAGAAGAGAGTTACAGTGTTGGCTGTGGTTATTGACCCAGATTATCAAGACGACATCAGTCTACTACTTCACAATGGAGGTAAGGAAGAGTATGTGTGGAGTATACAGAAGATCCCTTAGAGAGTCTCTTGGTATTACCATGTCCTGTGATTAAGGTCAATGGAAAACTACAACTCAATCCAGGCTAGACTACAAATGTCCAAGACCCTTCAGCAATGAAGATTTGGGTCATTCCACCAGGTAAAAGTTCACAACCTGCTGAGGAGCTTACTGAAGGCAAAGGGAATATAGAATGGATAGTCGAAGAAGGTATTGTCAATACCAGCTAGGACCATGTGACCAGCTGCAGAAAGGAGGACTGTAAATGTCTTGAGTATATCCTCTTTATTTTGTTAAAAATGTGTTTATGCACGTATACACTTGTATTAGAAAATATCTTCATTTTATTTTCTTTTTTCCCTTTATCATGTGACATAGATTTATTGACATCACATCAGCATTTAAGTGTTGTTAACTTGATGTAATGCCATATAAAGGATTCATGCACTTCTGGTTGTATGAAGGATAGCTGCGTTATGTAACCTTGTTATTGTCTTTATTTGAAGATTATGTATAATTTCAGGAACTGTGTATGGATTCAAGTTAACAAGGGGTGTGTGTGTGATGGTTAGCAGTGATTGTCAATTTGATTGGATTCGTGGATGGAAAGTTCTGTTCCTGGGTGTGTCTGTGAGGGTGTTGCCAAAGGAGATCAACATGTGAGTCAGTGGACTGGGAAAGGAAGACCCACCCTCAGCCTGGATGGGCACCATCTAATCAGTTGTCAGCAGAGCTAGAATAAAACAGGTGGAAGAAAGTGGAAAGAGAAGACTTGATGACTCTTCTGGCCTTCATCTTTCTCCCATGCTAAATTCTTCCTGCTCTTGAACATCAGACTCCATGTTCTTCAGCTTTTGGACTCTCGGACTTATACCAGTGGTTTGCCAGTGGCTTTCAGTGGTCTGTCAGCTGCCCTAGTTTGATGTTTTGGGACTTGGACTGGTTTCCTTGTTCCTCAGATGGCCTACTGTGGGACTTTGTGATTGTGTAAGTCGATACTCCTTAATACACTCCCATTCATATAAACATTAATTCTATTAGTTCTGTCCTTATAGAGAACCATGACCAATATACTCCAAAGGCTATTTATACTCCTTGTCATGTGTCCCCCTACATCTTGCATTTAATAATGGTATATGAGATCCTTTCAGTGCTTTGGATTTCTTGACTTCTTTATTTCTAATTTACAGATCCTTATTTAAAGGGCATAGATAATTAGGTCAGGCACACCCATATTTTAAGGTCAATGGCTCTGTGACCTTAATTATATTTGTAAAATCCCTTAACATCAATACTTAGATTTGTGTTTGATTGAGTAACGGGTAGAAGGAGTGTATATACCAAATGCTGGGAATATGAGGGACCATTCTACCTGCCATGAATGAGACAAAATAACAAAAATCTTAAACAGTGTTTGCATACACACACACAAACACATACACACACACACACAGACACACACACACCTACTTTACAAATAACAACAATTTGGTTGCTAGAAAACTTCCAAATAGTAACTGTAAATGCCAGAATACACGAGTGTGAGGAAGTAAACCTGTTAATACAAATTTTATAGTAACTTTAATGTTTATTCCAATTCCAAGGCAAATAAAGATATTTCAGTCCTGTAACAATTAATAAAAGAATTGACGTAACTGTAAACTTCATGTGGCAATATTCCCTTCTCTAATTAACTTCAAATTTGTATATTCACATTATAGATACATATAAAATTAAATAAATTCTTCTTATATTTAAAAAGTAATTGAGTAAAAATATCAAACTGAACACACACATCCACTTTTTTCCCCTTTCAAGACCCTAATACTAAAACAGGGAAGTTATCTTTAAAGGCATTATCCCACCCCCCCAAAAAAAAATTACAATGGAAATGAGAAAATGGACAACAATAGCATTGTGGAAGTTAGAAAGCAGATTGACTAAGAAGATCCATAAAATACAAATATTTAATTTGCAGAGGGGAAAACAAAGAACCACCTTAATTTGTACCACTGAATTCTTGAAACAATAAGGACCTGGTAACTGAAGGTCCTGACATCTGACGGTAGGTAGCCAAAGGCTAGAATAAGAAAAGTTGCTTAACTCCTGTTTTTTAAAATGTTAGAACTATAAAGGGTCAGATTCTCTAGTAAAAGAGCCTGAGACAGAAATGCAGATGCTTTTGATCTAGTAAGTAATTAGAGAAGTAGGGAAAAAGAAAAAGATTAGTGTAAAATTGTTCTCAGGTAAAATGTTTCATCAAGTGCTTCACAAAGTAACATTGAGGCAAAGGCATTCATCTTTTTATCTTTGTAAACACTTATCCTAAGACACACTCAAAATTAATCAAAGGGATAATTCACTCTTAAAGAAATTTAAGCAGTAGAAGTTATTGAGCAGACAAGGCTGAAAGAATGTTCCAGATATAAGTAACAATATTTGCAAAAGAGTAAAGCTGAATATGTCTATATGTGAATTTGAGAGACTGCAGATATTACCCCAAGGATGTTATGACACAATATTAAGTACAAATTGTAGTTCTTTTGGGTAAATGTTTCCTTTTAATTGGATTGAGAATAGTTACATACTTAAATATTATGTAAATGTAAAGAAAAAATATGAGATTTATTATAAAACTTTTACTTTGCAATGATTTCTCTTTAGAGTCTTATTTTTGAAGATGCTCTAGAAATCTCATATATGAAATACATACTTTTTGCTTACTCTGAAATAGGAGTAAGTCTTAACTGGAAAAGAACAGAAAAAATATCTTAAAATATAGATATCTAAAGGTTATTTGAAGGCGAGTCTGGCATATAGAATATTCTTATTCTGCCATTTTCTGACTTCACTGTGGATTTTAATGTCTTAGGAAGGTACTGTTCTCTTTAATGCTGATTTTTATGGTAATCAAATGAACCTTAGCAACCTCACCATATACCAATTCCTGAATGATATTTTTAACTTCTGATTATCTTATTAATGGTTTTGGTAGCCATATTTTCCCAAAAATTATTCAGTATAACTTTGTGTGTAGTCATTTGTGCTAGCTTTGAACAAAACAAAAAAAGAACTTCCTATGTTCAATTTACAAAGGAAATTTTAATATTATCTAATATTGTGTGACTAATATCCAATTACAAAACTGAATGCTAGGTAAACAAGTTAAAATAATAACATTTTTAGGAAGTTTCTTTCCATTTATTATTCTGTGTGTTTTACATGTAAATTTATAAATATATTAGCATATTTGCTGAAAGCCCTAGCATTTATAATAATGTAAAATAAAGGTTAGTTTAAAATTAGAATGATTTTAATGTAAACCTGTTTAGTACCTTGCACATAATTACATACATAGTAGAAACTATATTGGTATTTGTAGAGTCAATGATCTATTAATAAACCCATCACAGTTTATCAATACTGGTGTATCCTCATGCAATTGTACCAGTTAAAATGAGAATATTAATGAAAATTTCATGATGAGCTTAACACTTTCATAAGAGGAGACACCAGAGAGCTTGCGGTCTCCCTCACTCCTACTATGTGAGGACAAAGTGAGAAGAGGGCCATCTGCAAGCCAGCAAGAGACCCCTCACCAGAAAATGATTGTTGTGACACCTCGATTGCAGACTTCTAACCTCCCAAATTGTGAAAACAAAACAAAACAAAACAAAAATCTGCTGTTTAAGGCACCCAGTCTGTGGTATTTTTGTAAGGAAGGTCAAACTGACTAAAGGCAGCAATTTTCAATGATGCTCCCACAATTAGTGGATATTCTGACATGCTTCTGAGAGCTAGCTGTTCAACAGTGTTTACCCAACATTGCAATGGTTAGAAGGTCAAGATCATATGCAATCTTTTATATTCAAGTATACTGAACTTCAAGTTTTCTCCACTTGTTTTTCCATGATGTTTTTATAAACAAAACATATTTTTCTTAGTAAAACACTTGATACATAAACAAAAGGGAGATAAAATTATGTGTTTAGGCAATTTTAAAAATATACTACCTTACAGATTGACAAAAATGAAGTAGAATGTGTAACAAAAGTATGAGGGCAATATAAGGAATAAAGAGTATGTGTTAAGGTACTGTAGAATGCATTCAATGAATATAGAGTTAAAATCTTTTAATTTTACAAATTATTTGAAATTTTATAACTATAAAATATCAAAATTTGTTTTAATAGCAAACCACCCTGAGCTGACACAAGTACATCTGTCAAAAAAATCTTCACTTGTTAAACATATCTCAAATATAACTCAGTAGGGCAAATTTTTCCAAATAGCTTGTTTCTTTAACAAGCTACAAATGCAAGGTAAAATGTTACCATACTTGCAGTTTCAAATAAAGTTGAAATTTTAATTTTAAATTTAGGATAAGGCATTAAAAATCATTTGGCTATTTAACAACATTAAATAATCTGGATTTTAAAAACAACATTGTCAAACATTTCTTAATATTATAAATTGTTTTGATGCCATTCTGCCACTTCCTGGCAGCCAGACCATAGGCATTTACATAAGCTCTTTAAGCCTCAGCATTCTAATTTATAAAACTGGAATACTAATGTAAGCTTCTCTTTAATTTTAACATATATATATATGTACATGTGTTTGTGTATATATGGTTTTGTATGTATATATGTGGCATACATGTAGGTACAACTCCTAGGTCAGAAAATAGAACAATCTCAACAACTGCAGAAGGCTCTCTTGTGCCCCTTTCTTCCGCCTAAAGGGTACACTCTTCTGTCTCCTCAGAGTATCATCAGTTACTTTTGCCTTTTTTGAACTTCATATAAATTTAGTTAGAGATCATATACTCTTTTATATCTATATCACTTTATTTATCATTATACATATAACATCATCTATGTCATGTGAATCTGTGGATTTTTTTATTGCTGAGTTTTCTATTGTGTGAATATACTACAATCTGTTTTTCCATTCTTGTGTCTATTAAAATTTAATTATTTCCAGATTTTGGCAATTAACAGTGGAATTGCTATGAATACTCTTATATGTGTCTCTTGGTAGACATAAGCACTCGCTTCTCTTAAGTATTTATTTAGGAGGATGACCGCTACATCACATGGAGGTGTGTGTTTTGCTTGAATGGTTGAGAGTTTGGATCAACTTACAATCTTGAATTATGAGAGTAAATCGTGTCTCCAGCTAAATCTCACTCAGAGTGAAATTTTCACATATATTTTTGTTATCTCTAAAATTACAAAAGTCTCCCAAGTATTTTCATACTAATTATAAAAGTTACACAAAATCAAATGAATTTATATTAGTTAGAAAAAGGGACTAGTGGCGTAAAATTTTTTTCTTAATAAGCAGCTTCCTGCTTCCACCTTTACCCATTGAGCTGTGCTGTCTCTGATTTAAAATTGTGCTTTCAGATATCATGGGACTCTAGGTGAAGCTGTTAAAAAAATCTGAACTCTAGATTTTATAAAGAATTTATTAGAGAATGCCTATTCTTTAATTTTTCCAAGCATAAACTTATTTACAGGGAGCTTTCACTTTGTCCAAGTTTGGATGCTTATTTTTTGTAATTGACATAAAATCTACAATGTTAACAAATGACAGTGTTATCCTGTTGTTAGGTGGCCATTTATATAAAAATACTCCATTTTATTTGGGTTCGTGTTCATTCTAATTCAGTATTACATTTCTGAATGAGAAAAGTGCAATTCAAGGTGTTTAGGTTAAGGACTACTGAAAGTCTTCCAATTCACAAACTTCCCACCCAGAGTTTCCAGGAGAAACAAGAACAAAATATTCATTTTACAGTCTTCTATTTTATAATACAGTGAAAAAACTTCTTACCCTGTAATAGAATGTTGACTGCTATTCTATTTTATATGAGTTAGCCAGTAAAGGAAATGCTTTATCATTATTGTTGTTTGCAATAAATAATATCTACCACTCCAAAATTTATATTATTTTATGTTTCAAAGTTTTTATAAAATTTATCATATTTTAAAATAAGGTTTAGTAATTTTGTACTCCTGGACATAGTAATTTTATGCTCTTTTAACTATGATAATGTGGTAATTTTTCACTATACTAGAAATTCATATGGAGGTTGAAATGCATAGTTTGCAATGGAAGGTAGGGACTTAAAAATAGTTATAAATAAATTTGCAAGGCTTTAAATATTTAGAAATAAATAATATACTTAAAAATAGAATATTGTAGTCATAAAAGGATTAATGTCATCACTATACACAGATTTATTTGCACTTAAGCAAGCCCCTTAAGATCAGTTGGAAGTCTTCAAATTTAGAATGTTTCCTGGAAAAGCACTAATGAATACCTGTGGAGAAAAAAGAGTAGTTGCCTTGATCTGTCATAGAATTAAGTTTATCATATTATATATATAATATGATATATATATTTATCATATATATAATGATATATATCATATATATAATAAATTTATATATTTATATATATATTTTACCCAATGTGATATGGATGTATCACATTGGGTAAAATCTAAAACAGATATAAAAAATGCTAAGTAAACCCAGTGCTTATGTCTCTCTGACACTTAATATGCAGGTCAGATTGAGGAAAACTCCAGTGGAAGATTCATTCATTTTCTAAAGAAGATTTCCTCAAATTCTTCAGGCTTCTATCTGGCTCTTCCAGAGGCTTTTTTTCCCTGATCTGTCTTTCAGAATTTTTCAGAATATTCCTTTATCTTTGGGAAAACATAACATGGAAAACAACCCATTTTCTTGATTTATACTACAAGCCAACAAAATCAAAATACACATGCACATTTTACATTATTTATTTAAAACCAATTTAGAGATGAATTTCTGGTTATATTACAACACTGTACATAATTTTAAAATAATACTAGATATTTGTGCTCTCGGTTTCATTGGCCATTCTACCAGTTTACTCAGTTACACTGTTTCTCTTCTTTCTGCCTATATGATATGAAAGATTATATAATGATCTTATTCTTTCTTATCCTTAGTCTTAATCCCAGACACCTTCAAATTACATATATATCTTTCTTTCTTTCTTTTTTTTTTTTTTTTTTGAGTCGGAGTTTCGCTCTTGTTACCCAGGCTGGAGTGCAATGGCACAATCTCAGCTCACCTCAATCTCTGCTTCCTGGGTTCAGGCAATTCTCCTGCCTCAGCCTCCTGAGTAGCTGGGATTACAGGCACGCGCCACCATGCCCATCTAATTTTTTTTTTTTTGTATTTTTAGTAGAGACGGGGTTTCACCATGTTGACCAGGATGGTCTTGATTTCTTGACCTCGTGATCCACCCGCCTCGGCCTCCCAAAGTGCTGGGATTGCAGGCTTGAGCCACCGCTCCCAGCTCTACATATTTCATATAAATAAAATATATATACATTTATCTACTACCCATGATATATCCATGATATATACCACCAGAGCATAATATGATAGCCAGGTGTGTGTGTATGTGTGTGTGTGTGTGTGTGTATATATATATATATATGTATATATATATGTGTGTGTGTGTGTGTGTGTGTGTGTATATATATATATATGAATAAATAATACCCCCACAGCAGTAAGGGACCACCATTCCTGTTGTTGTTTTGAGACAGGGTCTTGCTCTGTCACCTGGTTGAAGTTCATTGGCTCCATCATTGCTCATTGCAGCCTCAAACTCCTGTGCTCAAACAATCTTTCCTCTTTAGCCTTTTAAGTAGCTGAGACTACAGGCACAGGCCATTATGCCCACCTAATTTTTTTTTTAAGAAATGGGGGCTCACCATGTTTCCCAAGCCTATCTTGAAGTCCTGACCTCAAGTAATCCTCCCATCTTGGATTCCCAAAGTATTGATATTATGTGAACCACTTGGTAGATCACGATGTAAGACATAATGCCTATCCCAAAAATAATATTTCTTATGCTGTTAGAATTTAATTTCCCTTTTTTTCTTTCTTTTTTTTTTTTTTTTTTGAAATATAGTCTCACTCTGTTACCCAGACTAGAGTGCAGTGGCTAGATCAAAGCTTACTGCAGCCTCAGACTCTGGGCTCAAGTGATCCTCCAGCATCAGCCTCCTGAGTAGCTGGGACTACAAATATGTACAAATTAGAAGAAAAGAAAAATATGTAAAATTACAGGAATAATAATGCATAGAAGAAAATAGTATGTTGAGTAAGAATAAAATATTATAAAAATATATTATCTCTTACCATTATATTGTATTCTCTGGCATTGCATTATATATATATATATAATGCATTATATATATATATATATATACACACACACATATATCTGTATATATTTAATATGTATGGATGTATATATAATATATTTCAAAATATTTTGTAAACATTTTTATAATTTTTTTCAACTCAGTAGCACATTATTCATTTCAATGGTAGATGTTTGAAATGAAGTATATGAATTTTTCTCCTATGAATATCCTGATTTAGATTAAGATACTTGAGCACATTGGGACAGTCAACTGCACAGAAGGAGGTACAGACAGAGTGCTGTGAAGCTCAATGGCAGAGAGCTGAAGGTGAGATCCAGCAGGCCTGAGTTCAAATCCTACACAGCCACAAGATGGTTGAGTGTGCCAGCAGTAACCAGCCTCTCAGGGCCTCTTTTCCCACGCTGGCTACTCTGAGAGAAGAGTAAATGCAGTAAAGTCCCCAGAGCAGGGCCTGGCTTGTAGGCTTCTGGTAATAGTGGTTTCATTTCCTGTTGCAACCATCTTTGCATGATGGGAAGGGACAGGCACATGGAGGGTGGCACATCGCTAGCTGTTGGGGTGCTGCAGGCACTACAGCAGTAAGGGACCACCACTTACCCACAGCGTGTGGTAGGGTCTGGTCCTCCTCTCTGCCCCACAGCCCCCACAGTGGCACTTACCACATGCCATTGTCACTGTGTGCCATCCTATCTCCTTCACTCAAGTCCAAGCCTGAGGGTAGCAGGACTCTGAGTGTGGACATCGGCATGATTGTCAAGGCCTAGCAGAGCATGGATTCTCAATCATTGCTGAATGGCAGGATCCAGCCATGCTTCTAGAACACTTACTCTGGGCTAGGCTCAGGGCTAGACATTCCTGAGTTCAACTGGTGCCCAGTGTGGATGAAGGCAAATGAGCAAGCAGAAAACAAGTCTGTGATGAAGGCCCAGGAGTGGGTCCAAGTGGGTCTCAGAGGAGGTAATGGTGAGTGACAGCAGCCTGAGCCCAGTAATTAATAGGAAGTGCTAGCAACAACAGCCACCATCTGCCAAGCACTTCCTCTGATCCTCACAGTAGCCCCATAAAGTAAGGACTCAATTGTTCTCATTGTACAGAAGACAAAGCTGAGGCCCATAGAGGCCCATTTGCCCAAGGTCACAGAGCTTGGAAGTGCCCTGAAGTGTGGCACCAGAGCACCAGGGGAGGAGCATGTTGAGGGAAGGCTGGGGAGGCCAAGTGCTAAGGGTCTTGGGGGTTGGGCAAGGAATTTGGACTTGACAGTCATGCCTCCCTGATCCTCATTTTAATACATTAATGGCCTCTCAAATTTGTATGAGGCCTCAGAGATGATCTCCCAGCATTGCTACCTTCCCTGGAAAGGGACCCTATTAAGCAACCTCCCAAGAACCAACATTGAGAGGCAGCTTACATGGTCCCCGAAAACTGAGTTTGAGTCACTTGAACCTTGCTGGTTGCATGATCTGGGGTATGATACCTTGCAAGGCCCAATCTCCTCATCTGTAAAACGGGAACTGTGATACCTGCCTCTAGGTGGTTGGCACAGAATCTTCATTTACAGACCAGTTCACCAGCTGGATGTTGTGAGCAGAACAGAGTTCTTACCATCTCCCCATTGCACAAAAGGTAAAGTTGTGGCCCACGGGGGAAACGCCTCCCACTCCAGTCCTGTGCTAGCTCAGGGCAGACCTGGGACTTGCTTTCTGACCTTCCCCACCCTCTGTGACCTCCTACTGCACCTCTCTCTGTCCAGGAAGACAAAACTGCTGAACCTTTGTAGAGCCGGAAGCCCACTGGCTTCACAAGGCCCTACTGTGGTGGCAACATCATGATCTTCTAATCGCATTCTTTTACTGCTGGTTTGACCAGAACTGTGGTTCTTTCTTCCTTGGTCTCTGGTCTCACTTCCACTCTATCACATCCAACACCTGCCCAAGCTACTCTGCCTTTACTCCTTTAAACTAGGGCCAGTTTTCTTGCAAAGCTTCTCTCCTCCCTTTTATTACTTCTCAGGACGTTGAGGCCATGGTGAGCTATGATCATGCCATTTCACTCCAGCCTGAGAGACAGAGGGAGGCCCTGTCTCAAAACAACAACAACAACAAAAGGGGGTGGAAGAAAATAATGTCTCGGAAAAAAATGGTATTTGGGTAGAGTAGTGTGATGGTTATTGTGTGTCACCTTGACTGAATTGAAAGATGTCTAGATAGCTGGTTATTGTTTCTGGGTGACTGTGAGGATGTGCCCAGTGGAGATTAACATTTGAGTTAGTTCACTTGGAGAGGAAGACTGACTCTTTTTTTTTTTTTTTTTTTGAGAAGGAGTTTCACTCTTGTTACCCAGGCTGGAGTGCAAAGGCGCGATCTCGGCTCACTGCAACCTTCACCTCCTGGGTTCAGGCAATTCTCCCGCCTCAGCCTCCCAAGTAGCTGGGATTACAGGCATGCACCACCATGCCCAGCTAATATTTTGTATTTTTAGTAGAGACGGCGGTTCACCATGTTGACCAGGATGGTCTCTATCTCTTGACCTCGTGATCCACCCGCCTCGGCCTCCCAAAGTGCTGGGATTACAGGCGTGAGCCACCGCACCCGGCCAAGACCGACTCTTAATGTGGGTGAGCACCATTCAGTTGGCTGCCTGTGTAGCTAGAACAAAGCAGGTGGAAGAAGGCGAGATAAGTGGGCTTGCTGAGTCTTCCGGCTTTCATCTTTCTCCCTTGCTGGATGCCTCCATCTGTTCCTCCTGCCCTTGAACATCAGATTCCAGGTTCTTCAGCCTTTGGACTTGGACTTATACCAAAGGTTTTGCTGGGAACTCTTTGGCCTTCAGCTACAGACTGAAGGGAGCACTGTCAGCTTCCCTGCCTTTGAGTCTTTTGGACTCAGACTGAGACATTACTGCCTTCTTTCTTCCTCAGTTTGCAGTCTATCAGGGGACTTCACTTTGTAATAGGGTCGATAAGAAGAATCAAACTCTGTAAAAATACTTGAAGAGATTTATTCTGAGCCAAATATGGGTGATCTTGGCCCATGACACGATCCTCAAGAGGACCTGTGAACATATTGAAGGTGGTCAGGGTGCAGTTTAGTTTTATACATTTTAGAGAGGAATGAGACATCAATCAAACACATTCAAGAAATATATTGGTTTGATCCGGAAAGGCAGTATATCTCAAAGTGGGGGGTAGGTTTCCAGGCTACAGGTGAATTTAAACATTTTCTGGTTGACAATTGGTTAAGTTTGTCTAAAGACCTGGGATTCATAGAAAGGGAATATTCAGGTTAAGATAAAGATTGTGGAGCCCAAAGTTCTTGTGAAGTCTTACAGTGGCTGCCCTTAGAGACAGTGACAAATGTTTCCTATTCAGATCTTAGTTAATCTATTTAGGATTAGGAGGTCTGGAAGAAAAGGATCTAGCTATGTTAATAGAGATTTTTTACAGATGCAAATTCTCCTCCACAAAGAACAGTTTTGCAGAGCCATTTCTAGATATGGCAGAGAAACATGTTTTAAGGTAAAATCTTTTGATATTTTTCCTTGTCTTGTAATGTTATGCCAAAGTCAGGTTGGAAAATAAATCATGATATATAGGGTTAAATAAAACCCTTCTGATGAGAATTTATGATTTGTAGGGCATGACTCCCCAGACCCCTTAAATAGAAATTTGTGCTAGATAAAAAAATCAGAGTTTAGTCCTCAATAGTATGGGCCAATTCTCTTCAATAAACTCCCTTCATACACACATATATCTTATTAGTTCTGTCCCTCTGGAGGATCCTAACACAAGTAGTTCAAACCAAAAAAGGCAATTGTATTTTCTTTATTAATTACAAAGTAATAGCCAGTTTTTTTCAACTTGTTTGAAGTCTTACAAAGCATTGTTTAAAGAGTTAACATTAAAAAAGAGCTGAGCTCATGGAATTGAAGTGATAAGCTGAACAATAATGAATTAAGACAGAATGATTATGCTATACAAGTGCATAAAAAATGAAGCAATGAAACTAAGAAAACTTGGAACATTTGTCTGAAATAAGAGAAAACATTTCATAGTTCAGAGACAAGTATTAACAGTTTTGATAATAAACACAATTGAGCAATTGTACCAGTAACACAATCTTGTTACAATGTGTGTTTAAATATGTATCAAACTTCTACTGAGAAATATTTTTTATTTTCTCCCAAGTGGATGCAACAATTAATAGTTTTTATTTGGTACTTTGTCTACTGATGAATGTTGTACTTTTTATAAAAAAAAATTACATTAAGAAAAAAATAAAAATATGTATTTATAGATAAATAACAGTTTGTTTCAGCCATCAAAAATCATTTTGATAACACTTTCATTGAAAAAATTTTTAACCATACACTATGACATATAGATAACATGGTGTTTTTTAGAATACCCAGTTAAGTCTAATATTCCAATATTCACCTAAATTTTGTTTTTGTAAATAATCAGTAGAAAGCAGCACTTGATTTCTAGTGTCTTTATCATGTATGAAATCCAAACTTTCTTCTAAAACACACACACACACACACACACACACACACACACACTCCCTGTTCCCAGAATGTAAACATAGCCCTTAAAACTATGGCTAGAACACTATCTCTGGTATGTTACCTACCTAAGAGAAAAGTGTACTTTTAATAGCACATTGATATTTGGTAGTTGTGATGTTTAATATTGAGTGTCAACTCCATTGGATTGAAGGATACAAACTATTGCTCCTGGGTGTGTCCATGAGGGTGCTGCCAGAGGAGATTAACATCCTGAGTCAGTGAATTGGGAAAGGCAGACCTAGTCTTAATCTGGTGGGCACAATCTAAATCAGCTGCCAGTAAGGCCAAAATAAAAGCAGGTAGAAGAACTGGAAAAGACTACACTGGTTTAGTCTCCCAGCCTATATCTTGTTCCTGTGCTGGATGCTTCCTGCCCTTGAACATCAGACTCGTTCAGCTATGGGAGTCTTGGACCTTTGACCACAGACTGAAAGCTGCACTATTGGCTTCCCTACTTTTGAGGTTTGGGGACTCAGAGTGGCTTCCTTGCTCCTCAGCTTGCAGACAGCCTATTCTGGGACCTCACCTTGTGATCATGTGAGTCGAGTCAATACTCCTTAATAAACTCCCCTTTATATATACATCCTATCCTATTAGTTCTGTCCCTTTAGAGAACCCTGACTGACACAGTAGAAGATGAGTAATTCTGTTTCGTGATAACCTAGCAGTTAGCATGGAACTACTCATTCATATGTGAAGTGTTTATCTCCACCTTTTATTTGCCATGTCATGACAACAATAAATATATTTTTCTACCTGTAGGCAAAAATCAAAATTCTGACAATATCATTTTGTAGTTTCTATTGAAATATGCCATTTTCTATTTTTAAGATTCTTAGGATTTCACAGAAGCTATTTGTAAGCAGGCAGCGATATTAACAGATGGTAGTCAGACCATCAGTCTGCTCTAAAATATACATATGAAATGGATTCAGCTATTAACTTTGTCACAACAAAGCACAGAAGAGTTTTAAATAGGTCAGCAAAGCATCTCTAGAACATTTTAAATGTATTCTGAAGATACTTCGCCTAGCTCTCCTGGCACACATCCTCTGGGAAATAATAAATGTTAAGGAATTACAGTGGTAACTTGACTTTTAGTAATGTGTGTGTGTGCTTACGGTTAACCATTCACTATGTGTATGATTTAATCTCTTTTTATCAGCATGGTCTCTTTACCTTAGTGAATTCCATAGCAGTCTATCTGTAGTGACTTCAGGAATAATGGCCTGCTTAATAATGACCAGCTTGTTACATGTTTGAGTTAAAGCAGCATCAAAGGTGTGGGAGTGCTTAATTTGGAATTTCTATCAAAGCAAATAATTATTTGCCTGGTGAGGTGGTTTGAAATCCTTTTACCTGTAAAGCAAACAAGAGCTTCTGGAAGCTCTAACTACAATTTAGATTTAGTCTTAGAATGAAACAATAAGAGAATCATATTTAATGATTTATTTACTTAGTTTCCTCTTGAGTGTGACATTTTCTCAGACTCCTTGTTTTTAATAATCTTGACAATTTTGGGGAGTACTGGGGAGATATGTTGTAGCATGTCCCTTAGTCAGGTTATATTTAACATTTTTCTGATGATTAGGCAAGGGTTACTTCCGGGGGAGGCAGAACAGAGAAGCAAAGTGCCACTTCCATCACATCATATCCATAATACATTCTGTGGACATACCTTAATCAAATAACTTGGTTGAGGCAGTGTTTTCCAAGTTCCTTGACTTTGAAGTTACTTTCTCCATCTTCCACACTGTACTCTGGAATAGGTAACTGTGCACAGTTGACATTTAAGGAGTGGACAATTCTGCCAGACATTTGAGAGTGGTGCTTAGCTACATAAATTATCTGAAATTCTTGTGCAAAAGGAATCTTTCTATTCTCCCTCATTTATATATTTATTCACTCATTTATTAATGTCTATACGGATTTATAATTTACAAATACTATATTTTATTGCCAAAATTATTTCAGTTTTGGCCATTGAGAGTCTTTCAGTTGGCTCCTGTGTCCCTTTTCCATATTTTAATTATTGTGAATTTTCTTTGTAATTGTAGGTTTTTTTCTTTATTAACTTACCCTTTTATTATTGTTTTTACTTTGTTTTACAACATTGTTAGTCTTTGTTTATAGCTCACAAAATCATATTTCATAATAAAGTAACCTACTTTGATATATTTTCTTTATTTTACCTTTTAGCTTATTTTCTCTTAAAATTTTACTTATTGTGGTAAGAATATTTAAATTAGATCTACCTTGCTAGTAAATTTTTAAGTGTAGAATACAATATGTCTAACTATGGAGACAATGCTTTACAGCATAGCTCTAAAACCTATTCATCTTGTACAATTGAGACTTTAGGCTCATTAATTAATAATTTTTCATTTCCACCTCTCTTCACACTCCGGCAAGCAACAGTCTACTTTCTTATTCTGAGTTTGACTATTTTAGATATTTTGCGTAAGAGTGATCATGCAGGACTTGTCTTTCTGTGACTTGCTTATTTCACTTAATGTGTCTTCAAAATTTATCGATGTGGTTACATATTGTTAATATATCCTTTTCTAAAGCTGAGTAATATTCAATTATATGTACGCGGCCAGGCGCGGTGGCTCAAGCCTGTAATCCCAGCACTTTGGGAGGCTGAGGCGGGTGGATCATGAGGTCAAGAGATCGAGACCATCCTGGTCAACATGGCAAAACCCCGTCTCTACTAAAAATACAAAATATTAGCCGGGCATGGTGGCATGTGCCTGTAATCCCAGCTACTCAGGAGGCTGAGGCAGGAGAATTGCCTGAACCCAGGAGGCGGAGGTTGCAGTGAGCCGAGATCACGCCATTGCACTCCAGCCTGGGTGACAAGAGCGAAATTCCGTCTCAAAAAAAAAAAAAAAATTACATGTATGTATCATTTTCTTTATTCATTTATCCATCAATAAATGTATGGGTTGTTTCCATGCCTTGTCTTTTATGAATATTGTTTCATAAACAGTGTTGCCAAATATATTTTAAGATTATGATTTAAACTTTTGAATAAATACCATGAAGTGGAATTTCTGAATCATATGGATATTTTATTTTATTTTATAATATCTTAAGAAATCTCCATGCAGTTTTCCATAATGCCTGCAAATTTGCATTCCTGCCAATAACAAATGATGGTTCCATTTTTATGCAACCTCACCAACACTTCTTCTTTTGTTTTTTGATGAGAGCTATCCTAGCACATTTTAGGTTATATCTCATTACAGCTTTAAATTGCATTTCCCTGATGATTGATGAAGTTGAGTATAATTTCATCTAACTGTTCATATGTCTTCTTTGGAAAAAATATCTGCTCAAGTCTTTAGCCCATATTTTGCCTTTTTTCATATGTATTCCTCTGGGAGTTTTAGTTTTAGGTCTTCAATCCATTTTAAACTGATTTGTTGTTGTTGTTGTTGTTTTGACTCTATTACCCAGGCTGGAGAGCAGTAATGCAATCTTGACTTACTGCAACCTCTGCCTCCTGTGTTCAATCCACTCTCCTGCCCCAGCCTCACGAGTAGCTGGGAGTATAGACACACACCACCATGCCTGGCTATTTTTTGTATTTTTGGTAAGAAGGGGTTTCACCATGTTAGCCAGGCTGGTTTTGAACTCCTGACCTCAGGTGATCCATTTGCCTCGGCCTCCCAAAGTGCTGAGATTACAGTCATGATCTTGTATGGTGTTAAGGTAAGACTTAATTTCATTATTCTGAATGCGGCTATCCAGTTTTCCCCAACACCATTTGTTCAAGAGAGTATCATTTTCCTGTTGCGTATTCTTGACACTCATCAAAAATAAGTTGACCTTATATATATGTATTGATTTCTAAGCTCTGTCTTCTATTCCATTAATCTATATGTCTGTTTCTATGCCAGTTACATATTGTTATAATTACTATAACTTTGTAATATGCTCTGAAATTGGGAATTGTAATGCCTCCATCATTTGTTCTAAACATTGTTTTGGCTATTCACGGTCATTTTAGTAATTATTAAAAAAATCTGTAAAAATCTTAAGGAGTTCCTCATTATGGAATTTTTATAGAATGTCTATACTTTCCGGCAGTATCAAATGTTCCATACCCATTTGTATATTTTCTGCCCCTCCCTAGATTTGGCCATTTCTATAAGGATCCCTAGTTCCCCTGAGATATATTATAATCCAAGATTCAGTGCTGGATGTGCTTGGTTCTTTTGGTGAAGTCTTGCTTCTGGGTTTTCCAGTAAAATAGCAAGAAAATATGAGTGTATCTACTAACCCATGTATTCACATATACCTATGATTATTTCTACTTGTAAACATATCTATCTTCATTAAGCTAAGATGAACTCATATTAATGTCTCTAACTATAGTTCATGACTACATGGATAATTCCTGCCTCCTGTCCTTACTCATCGCTAAATTCACACATCAAAAGAAAGAACTTTTGTCCCCACCATCTTCCATTCATTTGATTTTTCAATTTTGCTACATATTTATACTACATCAGTATATACAGAGTACTCCATGAGAAAATATATCAATTAGAGAACAATGCTATGTATTCTTTATTTTGGTTTTAGTCACAGAGTTTAGGCATTTTCAAAGTTACTAAAGTCAGCAGCACCTTTTCTCTGACTTTCCTTAATGAGATCTACATTCTGTCCTGGGATTCTCCTAACATTTTAAAATAAAAAGTTTGGCCAGGCACAGTGGCTCATGCCTGTAATCCCAGCACTTTGAGAGGCATAGGCAGGTGGATCACCTGAGGTCAGGAGTTCAAGACCAGCCTGGCCAACATGATGAAACCCTGTCTCTATTAGAAATACAACAAAATTAGTTGAATGTGGTGGTAGGTCCCTGTAATCTCAGCTACTCGGGAGGCTGAGGCAGGAGAATCACTTGACCTGAGAGGTGGAGATTGCAGTAAGCCAAGATCATGCTACTGCACTCCAGCCTGGGCAACAAGAGTGAAACTCCATCTCGAAAAAAATAAATAAATAAATTAATGTTCACTTTTTTGTGCTCCCAAGTCCTATGGGTTTTGACAAATGCCTAGTGCCATGCACTTACCATTACAGTATCATACAGAATAGTTTCACCACCCTGAAATATTCCCTATACTTTGTCTATTCAATTTTTCTCCTTCTTCCAAATTCCTGGAAACCAATGATATTTTGACTATTTCTTTATTTTTGCCATTTTCAGACTTTCATATATATAATATTATATGTTATGTTATCTTTTCAGAATTGTTTATTTTACTTAGCAATATGCTCATTAGTCTAATTTTTATCACTGAAAAATATTCCATTGTAAGAATACAAATATAATAATTTGTTCACCTATTGATGAATATCAATTTATTTCTGGTTTTCATTGATTATGAATAAATAAATTACAAAGCATTTTTGAATTTGCATACATTTTCAAATAACTTACATAAATATCTAGGAAGATAACTGCTAAATCACTTGGTAAGACCATGTTGAGCATTGTAAGAAACTGCCAAACTCATTTGTGTTGCCATCAGTAATAAATGAGAGTTACTGCTGTTCCATATCCTTGCCAGGAACTGCTATGTCAATTTTCTAGGTTTAGCCATTTTTTCTTTATTTCTGCTGGAATGTGATAGTTTTAGACATTTTAATAGGTATGTAATGTTATGTCATTATAATAGGTATATAATGTTACATCATTATCATTTTAATTTTCATAATTATGTTTTGTATGCATAAAAGTATTAAAAAGTATTTTCTGAAATGATTCTGGGTGTTTTTCTTTTCAGAGCAAAGTGGTTGGAAGATAAAGCAATGTAATTCCTTTTCTTAATTTAGATGCTACTAGGACTGGGCATACATTTCTGTTTCTTTGCTCAGTAACACTGAGAAAAAGTATTAAATATTTGTTCCAGGACTTAAAAACTTCCAGAGATTATACTATGAACTAATATTGCTTTATTTTGGAAATGAACCTATTACTCACTAATCTCTCTCTCATATTTTCACTTTATTCTCACCAATCCAAATGCATTGTATCATTAACTCTATCAAATCTCAACCCATTCTTCTTCCTGAAGGACTCCTCTTAAACTTATTAATCTTAGCTCCTAAAATCCTTCAAATAATCTCTGACTTTCCTCATCTTGTATGCTATTAAGACTCTCTCAAGATGATATTATTTCCTGCTAGGACTAATAGCCATATCTTTGATTTTTAGCCTACTTTTCTGATGGTATTTTGGGGGAATCAATAGTCATCAGTAACACATTCCATCAGGGATGGAACATTTCTTTCAAGAATCAAAACAAAATGTCAACTCTACCCTCATACTGACTGATATTAAAGCATGAAAACTACTCTTCTTTTTAACTTTTGAACTGACTTAATACCTATTAAATGTCTGGGAGAGAGTAAAACATATATGTGTGTATAAGTTTTCTAAGACTATGTGTTCTACTGTCTCCTCTAATGAATGCTAAAAGCTAAGCTGAATGCTAAAAGCCAAGCTCTTGTCTCAGGTCTTGATTGTCCGTACAGCAGGTTTGACTGACTATACTTTGAACTGTACTTTAGTGTTAGCTTTTTGACTGAGACATGAGTTTCTAATAAAGTACAGGCCTTAAAACTTATGATTATATTATGAATGATATTGTTTATCACACTAAAGTATTTTTTTCTCTGAAGATAAGCATGTGAATTAGCTCTCTGCCTCACTTGCAGAACAAATCTCATTTCTTATTGCTCAAATCTCATTATTAATTTATCAGTACTTTAATTTTTACTGTATGGATGCTGAATATATAGTTAAACATTTTTTTTCTCTCCACCAGTCTACTAATATGTCTTCTACCAAAAGTAAGTGAAAAGGATGTGATACTCTGAATTTTGTGCTATAAATATATCCTTGATTTTACCTTGCTTTCTAGCCTGGATTTTACATTTCTACTTAAACTGTGGTTTAATATAGTTTATTTGCCAATATCACATACATCTGTTGTAATTAACTGCTTAATAATTGTCTATGATCTGACTATTCACACTCCTGGTGATGGCTGATTCTATTTTTTTTTCACCTCTCTGCTTCTATTAATAAAACTACACAGTGAATATGCATGGGCCTGCACCTTTTGGAATAATGTAAAAATGTGTACTCTGCACTCAATTGTGAAATTGTTGTTTCCTAGGCTATTAATATAAACTAAATAGTGTTAGTGTGCTCTCTGGAGTTACTGCCATCTGTAGGATGTGAGGATACCTATACTCTATATCAATACTTGGTATTACTTTTTATTTTTATTTTTACTAATTCCCTGGGTATAAAATGATAGTTATATTTCTGTTTAGTGTATTTCTCTCATTACTAAATAATTCTGTCATATTTTTGCTAGGTTTTGAGATTTATTCTTTAAAAACTACTTGTTTGTAATATAATGTCCATTAATGTTTTGAAGTTGTTGTTTCGCTCTTGTGAATATGTAGATGTTACTGGCACAGTAGAAGGAATAATAACTTCCTTGTTGCTTTCAGTTATTACAAATATCTTCTTCCATTCTCTAATATGATTATTAACTTTGTCATGGAGTTTTTCATTATAGAGAACATAAAAATTTTTTTTCCTCATTCTTGATCAATGATTGATACAAATTCCTATTGTGTTTTCTATTAATTCTTTAATTTTACTTTCCCATGGAGTTTGTACTATATAGTCTAGTTTGCATATAAAATTTTGTTTTATATTTTTTCTCTATAATGAATCAGTAATCTATTATGTACTAAATAACTCATAATTTTCTTATTAACTTATAATGTCAATTTTATGTCTTATTGTTTACATACACATAGATGTGTTCTTAAAGTTTTTGTGCTGCTTCATATGTCTATTTCTCTGTTCTTGTTATAACCTGATTCTTACTGCTATGACTTTACAACATGTCCTGGTGTCTGGTGTATAAAGCAACCAGTATTCTACAGCCAATTTTCGTTTTATATTTCTCTCTTTAAGGTTGACTTAGCTATTTGTCTTCATTTATGTCTTAATAATATCTCTATTGGCATATTTTACTAATGCTAACATTTATTTAATAAGTAATAAGAATGTATACATATGCATATTTTTTCAGTATTACCATTAACTTTAGTTTGTAAGTGTGAATATATACATGTATCTATGGTTGACCCCTGGACAACACAGATTTTAACTAAGTCCACTTATACACAAATTTTCTTCTTCCTTTTCCACCCCTAAGACAGCAAGACCAACTCCTCCCCTTCCTTTTCCTCCTCAGCCTAGTCAACATGAAGACAACATGAATAAAGAACTTTATGATAATCCACTTTCATATAAACTAATAGCAAGAATTTTTTATTTTCTCATTATTTTTATTTGTTTTATTGTACTTTAGGTTCTGGGGTACATGTGCAGATCATGCAGGATTGTTGCAAAGGTACATACATGGCAAGATGGTTTGCTGCCTTCATCTCCCCATCACCTATATCTGGTATTTCTCCCCTCATTATCCCTTCCCACCCTCCCCACCAGATTTCAAAAAATCAACAAATCCAGGAGCTGGTTTTTTTGAAAAGGTGAACAAAATAGACCACTAGCCTAGCCAGACTAATAAAAAAGAGAGAAGAATCAAATAGATGCAATAAAAAACAATAAAGGGGACATCACCACTGATTCCACAGAAATACAAACTACCATAAGAGATTACTACAAACAACTCTATGCACACAAACCAGTAAATCTGGAAGAAATGGATAAATTCCTGGAACACTTGTACTCTCCCAAGACTAAACCAGGAGGTAGTTGAATCCCTGAAGAGATCAATAACAAGGGCTGAAGTTAATGCAGCAATTAATAGCCTACAAACTGAAAAAAAAGCCGAGGTCCAGAAGAGTTTTCAGATGAATTCTACCCGACAAAGAGGAGCGGGTACCATTCCTTCTGAAACTATTCCAAACAATATCGAAGAGGGAATCCTCCCCAACTCATTTTAAGAGACCAACATAATCCTAATACCAAAACCGAGCAGAGACGCAAATATAACCGAAAACTTCAGGCCAATATCCATGATGAACATTGATGGAAAAATCTTCAATAAAATACTGGCAAACAGATTGCAACAGCACATCAAAAAGCTTATTCATCATGATCAAGTAGGATTCATCCCGGGGATGCAAGGCTGGTTCAACATATGCAAGTCTATAAATGTAATCCACCACATAAACAGAACCAAAGACAAAAACCACATGATTATCTCAGTAAATGCAGAGAAGTCCTTTGACGAAATTCAGCAGCGCTTTATGCTAAAAACCCCTCAATAAGCTAGGTATCAATGGTACAAATCACAAAATAATAAAAGCTATTTATGACAAACCCACAGCCAATATCATACTAAGTGGGCAAAAACTGGAAGTATCTCCTCTGAAATCTGGCACTAAACAAGGATGCCCTCTCTCACCACACCTATTTAATATAGTATTGGAAGTTCTAGCCAGAGCAATCAGGAATGAAAAAGAAATAAAGGATATTCAATTAGGAAAAGAGGATATTAAATTGTCTCTATTTGCAGTTGACATGATTGTATATTTAGAAGAACCCTTTGTCTCAGCCCAAAATCTCCTGAAACTGATGAGCAACTTGAGCAAAGTCCCAGGATCCAAAATCAATGTGCAGAAATCACAAGTATTTCTATACACCAAAAACAGAGAGCCAAAGCAAAATGAACTCCCATTCACAATTGCTGCAAAGAAAATAAAATACCTAGGAATACAACTAACAAAGGACGTAAAGGACCTCTTCAAGGGGAACTACAAACGACTGCTCAATAAAATAAGAGAGAACACAAACAGATGGAAAAATATTCCATGCCCATGGTTGGGAAAAGTCAACATCATGAAAATGGTCATACTGTCCAAAGTAATTTATAGATTCAATGCAATCCCCATCAAGCTACCAATAACCTTCTTCACAGAATTGGAAAAAACCACTTCAAACTTCATATGGAACCAAAAGAAAGCCCGTATAGCCAAAACAATCCTAAGCAAAAAGAACAAAGTTGGAGGCATCATGCTGCCTGACTTCAAACTATACTACAAGGCCACCATAATCAAAACATCATGGTACTGGCACCAAAACAGAGAGATAGACCAACTGAACAAAACAGAGGCCTCAGAACCAACACCACACATCCACAGTCATCTGATCTTTGACAAACCTGACAAAAACAAGCAATGGGGAAAGGATTCCCTGTTTAATAAATGGTGTTGGGAAAACTGGCTAGCAATGTGCGGAAAACAGAAACTAGACCCCTTCCTGACACCTTACACTAAAATTAATTTCCAATGGATTAAAGATCTAAAGAAAAGACCTACCACCATAAAAGCCCTAGAAGAAAACCTATGCAAAACCATTGAGGACATAGGCATAGGCAAGGACTTCATGACTAAAATACCAAAAGCAATGGTAACAAAAGCCAAAATAGATAAATGGAATCTAATTAAACTCCAGAGTTTCTGTACAGCAAAGGTAACCATCATAAGAGTGAACTGGCAACCAACAAAATGGGAAAAAAACATTTGCAGTCTACCCATCTGACAAAGGGCTACTATTCAGAATCTACAAAGAACTAAACCAGATTTATAAGAAACAAAAAACAAACCCATTCAAAAGTGGGCAAAGGATATGAACAGACACTTTACAAAAGAAGGCATCTATGAGGCCAAGAAACATGAAAAAATGTTCATCATCACTGGTCATTAGAGAAATTAAAATCAAAATCACATTGAGATACCATCTCACACCAGTTAGAATGGCAATCATTAAAAAATGTGGAGACAACAGATGCTGGAGAGGATGTGGAGAAATAGAAACACTTTTTTTTTTTGAAATAGAAATAGAAACACTTTTAAGCTATTGGTGGGAGTGCAAATTAGTGCAACCATTGTGGAAGACAGTGTGGCAATTCCTCAAGGACCTAGAAATAGACATACCATTTGACCCAGCAATCTCATTACTGGGTATATACCCAAATAATTAAAAATTGTTCTATTATACAGACATATGCACACATATGTTCATTGCAGCACTGTTTACAATAGCAAAGACCTGGAACCAACCCTATGTCCATTATTAATAGACTAGATAAAGAAAATGTGTCACATATACACCATGGAATACTAAGCAGCCATAAAAAACGATGAGTTCATGTCCTTCATAGTGACATGGATGAATCTGGAAACCATCATTCTCAGCAAACTGACACAAGAACAGAAAACCAAACACCACATGTTCTCACTCATAGGTGGGTGTTGAACAATTAGAACAGGTGGACACAGGGAGGGGCGCATCACACATAGCAAGAATATTTTATCTTCCTTATGATTTTCTTAATAACATTTTCTTTTCTCTAGTTTACCTAATTATAATCATACATTATACAATCCACATAAAATATAGAATACATGTTAATTAACTGCTTATGTTTTTGGTAAGACTTTGGGTTTACAGTGGACTATTAGTAGTTAAGTTTTGCAGAAGTAAAGAGTTAAACATGGATTTTTCCACCGCATGAGAGTTGGTGCCTCTTACCCTTACATTGTTCAAGAGTCACCTGTACTTATATAGCTATATATATAGTGCTACATATTTGTACACTATATATACATATTATATGCATAGATGCATATACAAATACACAAATAAATATATTCAGTGCTAAATTATATGTCATAGTAGAAATGATGTCATCATTCTAGATTATCATCTAGCAGTTTTCAGGGAGAGAGTAAGGAATTGAATATCCTAGTGTAGCTTGTTGTTTAGTTTTATCAGTACTTTGCCCTAGCAGGGCTTTTGCTCATCCTTCCTATGCAGATGTCAGCCCTGGTAGCTTCCTGCAATGAGGGAGGGCACTGATTATACTAGTCAAGTAAGTAGGCAAAAGTAGGAATAATATCGAAAGCTATCTTTCAGCTCTAACTGCTGTTGTTGTCCACTGTCTGCCCCAGGCTGAAGCTTCTAATGTGTCCCATATATAAGGTCTATACAGCATTCTCAGAGCCTTTGTGACATTTGTAGTTGTAGTTTTGTTTTGAATAACTTTGGTTTGTATTGGTTGAATTGGTTCCTAAAATCACTGTATTACTCTTGATTCTAGACTGTGCCTGTGATTGAAATTTCTAGGCAAACATCCCTTGCTCATTGTGTCTTTGCAGGCTTCACTTCTTTTAACCAAAAATAACAAAATCAATTTAGTGTTGTAGTAATTATCATCAGTCACTTCAACAGGCTTCAGATCATTTATCTGAACTGTCTGCCTTTTGTTTTGATTTTGTGTCTTCATCTACAAAGCACTCATATTCTCTCCCAAGTAAGTTCTTGTGTCCTGTATCTTAAAGAGAAACACACGATTTTTGACTGTTGATTCTTCTCAGTGTTCCACGGTTAAATCCTACATGTCTTCTTCTCTCATGGAGTCTAGATTCCCAAATGCCAGGGAAAATTCAGAGGTCTCACGTTGAAGATAATGAAGGTAACAGAGCCTAAATACTAATAATATGACATCCAAGAGTGAAAGTCAGTTTATTATTTCTGCCATTCATCAAGAAGCGTATTTAATGCTGAGAAGAGCTGGAAGTAGTCAGAGGCTCATTATTATTTATACTGTATTCAGTGACATCGGTGAAACAACAAACCCGAATGGATGGCAAGTGCTTTGTCTTCTCCTTTTTTCATTGAAGATTCAGTTAAACCAGAATGTCTATAGTTCTGGGCAGATTAAACTTTCTAGAGACTTGTGCATTACTAAGAAAATAGCACATTTTTTAATTGAAATATAGAATTTTTATTTCTTAGCTTATATGTCTATATAGCTAACATTTTGACAGTTATTTAATTTTCATCAGCATATGGGAAATGAGTATGTTTCTCAGAGATTCTCAGAAAGAGTTTTGATGTGAATTTCATGCAATTATCATGTAAAAATACTTATTTCTCTCCTATCATAAAAGTGTATATGATCTACAATCATATACAGTTACAAATAATTGTTTCCAAATAGCTTGTTCTTATATGAAATAAGAGTCATTTTAATATAATTGCGACAAACTCGATTTTTTCAGAAAAATGACAAAAAGTTAAAATGGATAAAGTGCATTCATGTGAAGATATGAGTTACTTGTGTCTAGAATCTAGAAACATCCTAGAAAAAAATTGATCCAATATGTTGTATAGAGAGAGTATATATGTAATGAATGGATATATAGATTGTTTTACTTCTTTGCCATTATAGACTATTAGTCCATGAAATTGCTATACCATTGTTGAAATTTTATAATTTTTAAATATTGTATAATCTTTTTCTTTAAATGCTTATCTGCATTTCCTTACCCAAAAAAGTCTACATATATGCATATTATCAGTAAAGGTCCTATATTTCAAAATGAGTAATTCATATTATCTTTTGGATTTGCTCCTAGGGTAAGGTTGTTGACTTAACTGGGAAAAAGAAAACATTGTGACCTTCTGTCAGCCACTCAGACACTGATGATACAAGAACATAGAAATGGTAGAGGATCAGGTAGTGGTAATGCCAAAGACTTCTTATGCCCCTGTTGGGACTTATACAGAGATATTAGGTGTACAGTAAACCCCAGATTAGAGTGAGGGCTTGTGGGGCTTATGGGGCCAATGGACTTGATGTCTAAATTGCAATGTAATGTTTTCCTCTACAAATAAATAAAGCAAGTATTTATGTCAGCTAAGACATATAGAAATATTGGTCAGCAAGTCTGCACATGGTAAAATTTATATGAATAGTGTTTGGTTGGCATAAAAAGCTTTAGAAAGCTTTAGAAGCTATACCCTTTAAAGATAAGATAATTTTGCTAGGTTAGTAATAAAAAGGAGGTACTATAATCATGGACATTCTTACTGCCTCCCCAATATTCACTCAACCACTGATTATTAGTCTAAACCAGTCATGATTGGCAAATGCCCATCAGTGATAGACTGGACAAAGAAAATGTGGCACATATACACCGTGGAATACTATTCAGTCATAAAAAAACGATAAGTTCATGTCCTTTGTAGAAACATGGATGAATCTGGAAACTATTATTCTCAGCAAACTGACACAAGAACAGAAAACCAAACACCATATGTTCTCACTCATAGGTGGGTGTTGAACAATGAGAATACATGGGCACAGGGAGGGTAACATCATACACTGGGGTCTTTTGGCGGGTGGGGGGCTAGGCAGCAACAGTGGGGGGTGGAGAGGTTGGGGAGGGACAACATGGGTAGAAATGCCTGATGTAGTTGATGGGGGATAGAAACAGCAAACCACCATGGCATGCGTGTACCTATGTAACAATCCTGCAAGATCTGCACATGTACCCCAGAACTTAAAGTACATACAAACAAACAAAAATAAACAAACAAATTAAGGGAGATCTATTGATGGTGTGAGGTTGGGATTAGTTTTGGGTAAGAATACTTGTCTCTAACAAAAGTCATCTGAAAAGCTGGTTCATCACCTTACTTTCAACAATTGTATGTCTAGATATAATGCCCTGAACAACTGAAGCTACCTTAGTACCAGCTTAAAGAGAGAGTCAAAGCCAAGGCATATAGAGTGGAAATGCAGAGAACATTGTGTAGCTAATGCAACCAATTCTGGAGCTCAATGTACCTCTGGAGTTATTATGTAAGCAACTTTATGAACAAAATTACCCCAATTAATTGTGAATAATTGGATATCTAAGATGAATCATTAAATTGAGATGTCAGTGGAATATCAGCTATACTTAAAGTAGAGCTATACTTGGAAATGCTGAAACTCAGAAAATAAATCTGGAATGATAGAACAAATTTGGATCTTCAATCTTAGAGGTAAACATAGGGGTAATAGTATTTCCAATGTAATAAAGAGAAAAATACAAAAAGCATAATTACTGTAATCCCAGTACTGTGGGAGGCCGAGGCAAGTGGATCACCTGAGGTCAGGAGTTAGAGACCAGCATAGCCAACATGGTGAAACCCTGTCTCTACAAAAAATACAAAAATTTACCACTGGCCAAGCATGGTGGCTCACACCTGTAATCCCAGCATTTTGGGAGGCTGAAGTGGGCAGGTCATGAGGTCAGGAGTTTGAGACCAGCTTGGCCAATATGGTGAAACCCCATCTCTACTAAAAATACAAAAATTAGCTGGGTGTGGTGGTATGCACCTGTAGTCCCAGCTACTTGGGAAGCTGAGGCAGGAGAATCACTTGAACCCGGGAGGTTGAGGTTCCAGTGAGCTGAGATGGCACCATTGCACTCCAGCCTAGGCAACAAAGCAAGACTCCATCTCAAAAAAGAAATAAAATAAAATAAAATTTAAAAATTGCTGAGCATGGTGGTGTATGCCTGTAATTCCAGCTGCATAGGAAGCTGAGGCAGGAGAATCACTTGAACCTGGGAGGCGGAGGCTGCAGTGAGCCAAGATTGCGTCGTTACACTCCAGCCTGAAAGGAAGTTTAGGAAGGTCAGAAGAGGAGAACTAGAAGCTTCCAATGTTGCAGACACAAGAAAGAAAAGCATTAATAGAGGAATGGGGCTGCCCAAATTATTAAAATAATGTCAAATAATCAAAAGTACAAAACAGTGATAGACTTTTTTTCAAAGAAGATATCAGGGACCATTGAAAGGCCTTACATTTTTTCATTGAACATGTCCTTTATGGAACAATTTAAGGAGAGAGAAAAATACTAAGAAGCACATAAAGAACATATGAATGCTTAGGAATTTTTTTCTTAGCCTTTTAAGGAAATTATGGCCATTTGAATTCTAAATCAGTAACAAAGTATTTCAGTGACATAGTGTAAATAGTACTATAGCGCATTACATGTATGTCTATTCTTAGGCAAGAAGGCTATAGAATTGACTGTTGACCTGCTTAAAGGACAATCATTTTTTTCACCCAATATTTCTCTCTGAATTTAGATTTCCCTTCTGTTGTCACATACATTATGTAAGGACTTTCATTGCTGGGAATGTCAGTATGAATTTTACTTTAGCAAATGGTTGTTGTTCAGGCAGATTGAAATCAGCAATGTGCACTTGTTTTAACATGTTATTTTCATTTTAATTGCACACCAGGAACCTAATAAATAAAAATACCCTCTGGCTAATCTGGGGTGTGTGTGTGTGTGTGTGTGTGTGTGTGTGTGTTTTCTAAGTTTTCTGGTGCCACTAGCTCTGTAGACAAAACTGCACAAGGTCTGTCTGATGCCACAAATAACTTTGGGTTAAGAGGAAATGAGAAGCAGGGGAAAAGTGTAACAGTAAAACAGGTGACAATAGCTTTATTAAGAGCCCTCCACCTTCTATGGGGGTGGGGAAGTCAGACACAAACATGCATAAATAAAAATACAGAATTAATAAATAAAAAAGAAAGGATGGAGTGATACCTCCAGCTACTGAAGACTTTTTTTGTTGACTGTCCCTCCAAGCAGCAATATAAATATTTAGAGAGTCAGTAGCATAAGATCCTTTAAAGGAGATTATAGAGTCAATCTACATTAAAGTTATGCCTAATTTTCCATTTTTTGCCACTACAATGTGAAAAGTTATCCAGAGGCACAAGGAAGAACATGTAAGAAATATATGTCATTGACTAACACAATTCAATATCTATTCTTCTAGGTCTATATTAAAGATATTAACAAATCAACTTACTAAGAATAGAAAAAGATATACATAATTTTACTAATGTCTATTTGAGATATTATTTAAATAGGAATCAGTATTTCAGAGCCGAAATAAACTTAATATATATATTTTTTTCCTAATTTTACAGCTAGGCAGAGAGAGAGAAAAAAAATCATGGAATGGGGCTTCTAGCCTCTCCTTAGTTTAGTCCTGACTCTACTGTGTAACACATACTTTGGGAAATTCGTTACAATATTCAAATCTTACTTTCTTCAGCTATAAATTTTGAATAGAAATAACACTCCTCACAGAGTTGTTGTAATCACAAAATAAAACAAAATGTATGCAAGCAACTAGCTCACTATTCATCATTGAGTAGTTTATGAATACTGGATCTTTTTCTCTGTTCTAGATATTATCAAACGGTAGTTAAATTGGTTTCATATACCTTCATTTAAGTTTTGAAACTGCTTTTAAATTAAAAAAATATTGCTATCCGAAGTTGTTCCAATTTAGGGGTAATAAACATGGGGTTTCTACACTTGGATTAAACATTTTTTTAATTTCAAAACAAATAAAAAGCAAAATACCTAGTTTAAATCGGGTCTTTTTTCCTGATCTCTTATCTTTACTATGCCTTTTCCTGATCTCTTATCTTTGCTATAGTGGTAGATATCACCAGCACTATATTCTTCCCTATTTTGAAATCTCTGAGTTGGAATAGAAAATGCTTTTTCTTTCATGAAAAACATTAAAAAGAAGGCTGCTTACAACCTAATACCAACAACCCTTCCCAAGCAAAGACTAGTGACTGGGAGATGAGCTAAGAGTGATGCCTGAGCTGCTTCTTCCTTTTTTCTTTTCCATTTTTCTTGGATAATAAATTGAAGATCTATCCTCATGTCCAATTTGAACATTATTTTCATTGATAAATAATATCCCAAATAAAGTGTACCAATATTGCTATCTCAGATCTCTCTCTCTCTCTCTCTCTCAAAAGATAGATATTTGAATGATTGATAGAGATTATAGATACAGATATAGATATATAATAGGGCAAACAAGCACACTTGCTGTAGGTTTTCTGGTGAAAAAGATTACCTTGATTATTGTACCTACTCTGCATTGAAGGAGATATATAATAGACCTTTTCAAGGGAGACTTGGACACTATGATGTGTATTTTATGGCAGTTTTCTTAGATTACCTTATACACATATATGATCTCAAAACATAAATTTCAGTAAGTTCCTTGAGGACCAAGACATTCAATTCTAAGTTGTATTGCCTATTCCCAGTACAAGGACTAGCATACAGATATCTACTTCCAGAAAAGATTTTTATAAATTATGAAGACATGTTGAGATCATGAGAAGTAATTTAAAATAAACTTCCCATAAATAAAATTTACTTCTATATTGCAACCCAGAATAAAGGCACATCTCTGTTAAGGAAATTTTAGGAAATGAATCACTATTCTGGGTCACAGAGCAAACCAGCTGTATTTTGTCATATTGGTAGTATTATAGAGAAAGCTTTTAATTTTTAAAGGGCTATACATCTTCAATTCTGTTCCTGAGACATCTATCAAAGGATAAAGGCTCAAAGACTACAAGTATTCGTGAAACCATTTTCATTAAATTTACAGAGATCTTTAAACAGGAGTCATAAACTCAAATGTTACCAGATGCCAGACACATAATAAAGGAAATAAAATGATTGGATTTAAGGCAATTGAGAGTAGGTGGAACTGTAAGGAACTGGAGTCCATATGCTTATTATGAGGATACTTTTAAAACTTATCACACTATACACATAAAATGGTCAATAGGGCAATTATTTAAGCAATCTTCTTGCCAATTCTCAACCTCTTTTTCAGTAACTAATATTTCATATGGGACATACTTATTCAGTAATTCTGGTCTTTTTCATTCTTATGCTTTCATTTAAAATGGATTTAACATTTTATCAAAATAATCTTTAAAATTTTAAATTTTCGGTTTCTTTTTTATTTTCTGTTCATAAGTTTTTTCTGTCTACATTGATATTCCATCAAGTTTTTGTGTACTAGGATAGCTGAGAAAGATGCTTTCTCAAAGTTAATTATGATACTGCATATTTCTATAAGGGAAATTTAAGATAATTATTATTTACAATTTTCTTTATTGATTTTTTAATCATATATCCATTCATTTATTTATACAATACATTTTTACTGTTTATTTACTATTTGGCAATGTTCTAGTGATTGCAAGAATAGCAGAGCATATAGAAATCTTTGCCTCCCTGAAACTTAGTAGGAGACATAAGAAAAATATTAATATTAATAAGTAGAAAAACACAGTACTTCGACTAAAGATCATTAATATGAAGAGAAATAAACTAGGGTGAAAATAAGAAACATAAGATTCAGAAGAAATGGTATTTCTAACTAGGTTATTTTATGAGCATATCCAGTCAAGAGACATGAACATACCAGTTCTTATAAAAGAGAATTTATTATAAAGAAATATTCACTGAGTATTGAAGATCCAAAAAGGGTAAAAAGCAGCAATAAGATATTAGAGCACAGCAACTGCAGAAAATGGCTATTTCCCTTAGAACTGTGGGAGCAAAGAGAAGACATGAGAAATATTGAAACCAGGATATTTTTAGGAGGGAACTTCAGAATCTTGGAACTTGGTTCTATAAATAGGAGATGCTGCTCCCTTTGTGTTGATGTCTCTAAGATTGGAAAAGAAAGAAACTATGGGCCTGGAAATTACACCTCTGAGAATAAGGTGTCACTAAAGGTGTGCGTTGTGTCTGTTTCTGTGAGTACTGGAGAAATTACAGGCTAAAATCCACTGCTACTTCCATACAAATGCTTACTGTCAAAATGAGTAAGCTTTGCCTTGGTGGTATTTTTGATGGAATAGGAAGCATAAAGAAGAACGAGTAGCAAAAACCAGAACAATAAGGAAACAAGAAAAGTGTATTCCCTTTTTTTCTCCCTGGTTTCACCAATCCTGTACTCTGTCTCCTGTTGGTACAGCCTAACAAAGCACCAGCTGGCAAGGAAGAAATGTGTTTTGCAGAGTTCTGTCCCCCTTTATGCACAAAGCAGAGTATACCGAGTGTGACCTTTGAGTTGAGAGACAATACATTGATAAATACCACTTTTATTCTATTTTTTAAAAATTCTGTGAAATAGTTAATGCATGTTCTTTTAAAGTCATAAATAGATCAAAGAGGTTGAGAGGAAAGGGAGAGAAGAGTAAACTGGGTCAGTCTATAGACTCTAGCTTATTGTTTTAAAAATATCCTGCTTAGTCTAACAATATTCTCTAGGCTGGTGCAGAGACATTACCTAAAATATACTAAACAATGTAATTATATATTTTACTTATTTATTTTATATTTGGAAATGAATTTCTGGTATAAATTTTTAGTTAAGAAGCATGAGGGTAAACAGCATATATGGTCATTCCAAACTGGTGAGCTAAGTCACTATTATGATACGTCCTTTCTTTCCAATGGTATGGTGAGAAGTCACTGCTGCAATCACAGTTTTATTAGATTTGCCTTTTGAAATAAATTGGTTAATGTGTAGAAAATTCCTAAATTGCTTAAAATCTAAGGTCATATATTCAGCTTACCTTGTTTCTCTCTGTGAAGGCCTTACAATAATTGGCAACTGTACTTCACAAATTTTTACATAGTCTAGCGTTAGTAAACATTATTTCTTTTTCAAATTCTGGAGTATGCTTTGGGGGAGTTTAATAAAATAACTTACTCAACTAATATTTAGCTATTTGTTTTGTACATTATGAAAGGAAAAAAGAAAAAGAATTCCATAAGATACAGCACTCAATTTTAAAAAATGCTATTTTCCCACCATGCAACCAGTTATTAGAGAAATACCCTTTATGAATAATATTTTCCAAATAAATTTTAGTCCCAAAATATTGAATTTTTGAACACTGAGAGGTATTTAATAAGAATATGGCATTTTGTTTGACTAAACATAGTTTTATATGTTAATTAACTTAATTATGGCAGTCATTTTATAATGTACATACATATATATCAAAACATCAGGTTGTACAGCTTAAATATATATAATTTTATTTTGTTAATTATACTTCAATAAAGCTGCAAAAACAAATTGATTTTTAAAATGAAATGTCTTGCACATCAACAAAAATACATATTTGGGGAAAAAATAAGAAAAGGTGGGGAGGGAAAGTAGGAATGTGAAGGAAAGAAGGAGGGATACCTGTGAGGAGGACAGAGAACGAGAGAAACGAATGACAAAAAGAGGAAAAAAACCACAGAAGTGAAGGAAGAAAAAAGACAAAGAGGACAAGTGAGAAGAGAAAGGAATAAAGGGATAGGGTAGAAAGAGGGAAGAAGGATACGATATTCCTCTTTGAATAAGTAGTAAGGTTTAGACTAAATTTTGAAATAACTGGAAATAACAGTCATAAAGTGTAAGATATCTAAAGTGTATAAAAATGAAATAATATGTTTTTTGTTTAAATTTTTTCTGAAATAGCTATGATTACTTACTTTTCATTTCATCTTATTAAACAACAAATCCTACAATAGTTTTTTGGTGTTGTTTTAAAAATAATTAATCTTTTCTTACCTGTTCATTTCACAATTAGCTACGGTCAAAGGGACATTTAGTATACTTTATATTACAGCTAAGAATCTTCTCAGTCATAGAATATAAATTAAGATTTTGGTTGAGAAAAGTTTATATTTAGAAATCTGAGGGTTTTAAAAAACTGTTGAATATCATTGTTGCTGCTCACATTAAAAATGAAATTTCTATGCTTATAATGCAAAAATATATATCATAGCATATGATATTTAACTTAAGTCTACTTGATCTTTTTGTAATGGCTGAAGGGATGGTTTTTACATGGTAAAAATAGGTCTGGTTACTTTTAAAACAGATACTTCAATTTTTACAATTAATATCAAGATATAGTTATTCTTGAGAAGTTAAACATTCTAATCACATAACTAACTGTAAAATAAGATAAGTCATTTTACTTGGTTTCAATTTATGTTTAAGTTATACATTTGAGAAATGAAAATCTGTTTAAACATCTACTTCTACTTACATAATTAAATTCATTTAGACTTCAATCTACAATAGAAAATTTAGTTATCTGATTATATTAATCACTTCAAACATTTAACAAGGAAAATATACAGATTTTATGAGCAAAATAGTCCTATGAACTTAAGCCATGCTTGTACATGTGATAAAACATTTGCAAATTTAATATCACAGTCAAATTTAATCATTCAAATCAACTTTAAACAAAGTATACCATACAATGGCCCCAAAATCATTATTATACTTGTGTTACTAATATAAGCCATATAAAACTTTTAGTAATATATTTATTTTTTTATTTCCAGAGTTACAAATGCATTCTTTTAAGGGAGTGAAACCTAATGACCATCTCACACCTGCTATGGCAACTTTGATTCTGTGATAGAATGAACGGCCCAGAATTCTGTCTGTTGGATCTGAGTGAAACTTCAAGAAAACACTACCCAGACTTGACTTAATTGACCATTTCTTACTGAAAATAACTTTCCAGGGATACCTTTCCTTACTTGAGTAATCCCACATCCCTCGAACATAACAATTTGTTTGTCCTTATCATTTCTAGTTTAAGTGTGTGTGTGTGTGTGTGTGTGTGTGTGTGTGTGTAAAAAATATAGAGACAAAGATTGTGTATGTTTGGAGCATAAGAGAATGTTGAATAAAATCCATTTACTCAAACCAATATTTACCCAGTTAGTTTCTAAATTATATAGGTAAAATAACAGTAACAAAAGAATGTAATCAAGTAAAACTTTGGACTTTAAAGATGCCATTTTTCCTATATGGAACCAATTAGTTGAAATGTATTTCTATGGGTTTAAAACATTCTTTGCACTTCTCTTAATATTTTTGTTTGATTTCACCTGTTTAGATTTGTATTACCCCAACTAGACATAGAAGTGATAACTTTACTGTCAAGTAAGTATAATGAAACTTAAACGTTGATCAAAATGAGTTAAGCATATAGCTTGGACATGTCCATTTTCAGCCATTTTTGTAAAACCTGAAATTCATTTGTATATGACCATTCTTTAACACATTTTTGAATATCATTATAGATTCTTGGGTTTTCAAAGAATTTTTGTTTTCACATTTAATACTTAGATGATCACATCGTGTTCAAAAGAAGCTTCTTTAAGTTGCCTGCTTTGCATCCCTGAAAGTATTCTTACTGTCTAGCAATGACTCAGTTTTTTTGTCCTACCCTTATTTTTGTTGTTCCAAGAGGCAGCCAACTCTTGGAACTCTATTTCTTTCGGTGTAGAAAGAGGTTAGCTTCCAGGAATAGCAGATAAGTAGTAATGGGTAACGCTTATTGCAACACCTAAATGAATTAGAAAATGCTATTTATAAAGAGGTTTTATTAATAATTTCAAAGTAATTTCATATATATGTTTATTTTCATTGAATGTGAAGATTTTAAACCTATTTTTTTCTTGTTCTACCTTCTTTTCTCTCCATTATAACACTTTACCAACTTTCTTATATGAGATATGTCTGAAAACTGTGGTATTTAATAATTGTTTCCTCTGGCACATATTCCTACTAGAATTTCAGAATCTTCAACAGATACTTGATTTCCCTTTTTTGTCTTTTATGGTGTTAATATATTTCACTGTCCATCATTCAGTAGTTACATCATTCAGAAACTTCTTGGGCTCTGTGGGAGATATAGTGAAAGCTTTAATTAGCCAAGTTCAAGTTTCTATTACAAAATAACAAATGCATTTGGTTAATTTCTCAGCATAATGAATGTGGGTTTTTTCTCATTAGCCTTTTTATTTGTCATTTTTATTCATCAGTTGTGGTGCCACTTGCCATGTAATGTTTTCCTTCCTCCGGGTTTTGCTTGTGATAGGCTGATTGGCTGCATCACGCTGTTTTTAACTGCTGGAAATTCATTTTCTGAATGAATGTTCACTGACAGATAAACACAAAGAATTTTTACTAAACTATGCTGAAATTATGCAGCTCTCTAGACAGATAGTCGAGTATATTTATCATAGAGGATGCATTTGGGTAAGTAAAGTAGGCTGTTTAGCCAAAATTTTTCAGTTATTTCAATTGCCTTTATCTAAACCTCTCTTTTCTCGTCTGATACAAATAAAAACAAAAACAATCCTGGCAAACACCAAGAAAAAAGAATTAAAGCATTGTTAGGTCCAAAGTTCCCAGAAAGCCAGTTAGAACAGCCAGACACCCACAAATTGAATTAGTATAGAATTCACACATCCAAAACGAAAAGTTTGAGCAAGTCTTTTATCGGCTGAAAAATATGAATTACAAGAAACAGTTAATATAATAGGCAGAGTCTTTAAAGCATTTGCCCAGAGCTAGTATAATTAGTCACGTCTAATTATTCACATGTGTAAGATGATCATGATAACCTTTTTTTGTTCTTTTGTTTTAGCACTTCACAGACTGAAAATTCATAAGCAAATAAAACAAAGGTGGCTATGGTGAGTATGGCAAAGAAAATAAAGATTGCAAGGGATAGTATTCTTTTTATTAAACCACCACAGCAAAAAATCTTTGTGGGTTCATTCAATCTTTGTATTTTCTAAAAGTTAAATACTATAATGGTACTATTTTTCTTTTCTTTTGTATTTTTTTCCTTTTTTTTTTTTTTTTTTGAGATGGAGTTTCACTCTGTCACCCAGGCTGGAGTGTAGAGGCATGATCACGGTTCACTGTAACCTCCTCCCACCCTGGGGATTCAAGCAATGCTCCTGCCTCAGCCTCCTGAGTAGCTGGAATTACAGGCTCCCACCACCATAGGCCTGGCTCAATTTTGTATTTTTAGTAAAGACAGGGTTTCGCCATGTTGGCCAGGTTGGTCTTGAATTCCTGACTTCAGGTGATACACCCACTTTGGTCTCCCAAAGTGCTATGATTACAGATGTGAGCCACGGTGTCTGGCCCTATTATAATACTTTCAATTAATCATAAATTGTATTTTTTAAGCCTTAGGTAGATTAAGCATTTGATTGATAGAATTTAATCATCAAAGAGAGAAATGAGCCAGGTATGGTGGATCACACCTGTAATCCCAGGACTTTGGGAGGCAGAGGCAGAGGATGGTTTGAGCCCAGGAGTTCCAGATCAGCCTGCTCAATATGGCAAAATCCCATCTCTACTAAACATATAAAAATTAGCTGGGCATGGTGCCATGTGCCTGAAGTCCGATCTACACCCAAGGCTGAGGTGGGAGGATCAGATGAACCCAGGATGTCAAAGCTGCAGTGAACTGTGATCACGCCTTTATACACTACTGGGTGGCAAAGCAAGAACCTTTCTCAAAAATAAATAAATAAATATAAGTAAATTAAAGGAAGAAGTGGAATTAATATATAGTATGACCAGAAGAAAGAAGTGGAATTAATATATAGTATGACCAGATTTTATTTTTTCTTATATTCATTATAAATGTGACTATAGGTTTTGTTAGAATAGGAGTTTAAGAGTAAATAGTTACAATAGCTCTAGAAATAACTAATCCCATTTGGAGAGAAATTTGATTTCTTAGTAATAAAACATAAATGGAGGAATTTTTAAAATATATATGTGATATATAAAAATAATGAGACCATCTCAGAAAAAATTAGGAGGAAATAGTATTTTTAACGAACATTTCAAAGAGAATATTCTGAGATATAACTAAGAACATATTTAGAAACAAAGAGTCCTTTCAAATAATACCTGTAATCAGCATAATTGACATTTACTGAGCATTTAGTATGTCCCAACATCTGCTCTATCTTTTTATTGTCTCATTTCGTCTTCCAACAACCCTATGAAATGGATGTAATGTTTTCCTATTTCAGATAAAAATAAGCATTAATAATATTCATTTATTTCCTTAGGTTCTACATTTGATAAGTGGTAGAACTGATATTTAAAATCATGTTTAATCCTGGTGGCTTCAATCTTCACCATACACTTCCTGTGTTTCATTTTTATAAAACTAGATCTAATAATTGTTCTGATGTCTCCACTTTTCTACATACAGTTTTTAATGGGAAGAATATTCTATAAGACTCTAAGAGAGGAGAGAGTCCTGCTGCATAAAACATGAACCTTTACCTACAATCCTTGCCTCTTCCTAAATAGTTATGTTCTTAGTGAAGCCACATTCCATTCTGTGGTAAATATGCTTAATTCTTCCTGAAATCTCCATGTTCTATAACTCTAATTTTCCTAGCTTGCTTTATTTTTCTATAAATAGCAAATTCATGTGGTAGGGTTACGTTTGAATCCTTGGCAAAGTTATCAGTTTGAAGGTTTGATAATAAAGCAATATATTCATGTTTCTTCCACTTACTGAGATTTGTAATGACATATGAGAAGAAGAAAAAAAGTAAGAGGTAAAAAATTTCATAAATAACATCTAATATTTGCCACATGGATTGACCTGTACACAGTTAGGGTGAGGAAGAGGGACCAAGAGAGCCTAGTCTTTGCCTTTCACCTCCAGGACTTTGGCTCAGATTTTGTGATTTGTGGGATGCAACTTACTCTCCACGTCTCATTTCCACCTCTTTCTACACATAAACATTGCACTTTAGTGGTAACTACATAATCTCCTGTTTCTTTGCTCACTTTCTTCTTGAAATGCTTTGTATGCCACATTTTCCTTATTATCTTCAACTTTTGACTTAAATCAATTTGAAAAACGTATGAACCCAAGACTGAGACAATAACTCTTCCTCTATGTGTGCACAATTTACAAATACAAATCAGTGTCTTTTTATTGTTATTCTAATTTAATCTTGAATCTCTTTCATCAGACTAAACTTCTTAAGTGTATGTAGTCTATTAAAATCGCTTCTGTATTTTACATGCTTGGGCCAAAATAAAGCTTCTATAAGTGTGAACTGAATTGTTATAAAGCAGTGGTATTTAATGGATACATTTATTGATATATCCATTATAGATGTATTTTGGATATATTAGATAATTTTAAATATAGTTGTTAAACAAATAAATATATACTTACTATAGTCAAGACACCATTGTAGGTATGAAACCCCTGGTTTCTATCTGTAAGGAATCCTCAGGGAATTTAAAATGTAGTCTCTAGATTGGAGGAATTTATGACACAAGGAGAGAAGAGAAGCCCACTATAAGAAAAGAGACACAAGTCACATGGTTATGTCCATGGCATAATGGAAGAATTACAAGGGATCAGAGATAACAGAAATGAAAGAAGTCTCTTCTACCTAGCATTATCATAAGATATTTTACAGAGAATGCTTTCTATAATTTTGAGTCAGGCTTTAAAAAATGTACAGAACTTCAAGGTGGAGTTTGAGATGATAAGGTGGACATAAAGGCAAAATAGGTATTGACAAGGGCAAATGTACAGAAGTACAAATGTGTACAGGTCAAAAGCCCAAGAATATGATTGAAGATTGGCCTACAAAATGAAGAATAAGAGCAGTTAATAATATCACAACCAACAAACTCTGAAAGCCACATTCTGTGAACAAGAGACTTGAATGTGGATGTGATTAAATTAAGGAGGTGCTACAAAATATTAATCTAGAAAGAATGTTCAGATTGAAGGAATAAGAGGCAGGCAGCTACAGTAATTTAGTTGCAAAGCATGAACCAATAAATCCTTTAAAGAGAAGTATCAGTGGAAATGGAGGGTAATAGTGACAGGAGACAGACAAATTCCTAGGCAGACACAGGTCCCTGGTGAAACCCAACCTTCAAGTCAAGGACCATTTAAAGCCTGAAACATGAGCTGCTGGTTCCATATAGAGTCTATGACCAGAGTGAGAACTTCTATAACCATTTCACCTTGTCTCTCTCAGTTGGTTCCTTCTGAATGATGTCTTTAAACCAATCCAATGGTGCTTTTTCCAAAGCCAACCCATAGGCCAATCAGCATGCACTCCTCCATTCGAAGCCCATTAAAAACCTGGACTGAGCCTCACAGACGGCTACCCACCCTCGGTCCTCCCTTTCATAGCAGTGAGCTTTCCTTCTGTTGATCAATAAAATTCTTCTCTGCCTTATTCACTCTCTGGTGTACACACCTTATTCCTCTTGGTTACAGGACAAGAACACAGAACCCACTGAGCTGCCAGCAGTGGGAATAAAAGAGCTGTAACACACTCCCACTTGCCAGACTATAGAAGAAAGACAGCTGTAACACGTTCCTCCTTGCCGAGCTACGGGAGTGAAGAACTGCGACATCTCTTGGCGGCTCAGTCCTTGGGCCTTCTCAAGCAATAGCTGTAACACCCCTTAGGGTTTTGCAATTGCTGTCATCTCCAGGTTTTTGGGTGCCACTATATTACCCTTGTCTACATGCTGGTGCCCAAGGCAGAAGCTAGTGGCATGCCCAGTCCAGGTGTGGGCTGAGCATGGAGCCGTGGCAGGTGAGGTATCTGGGCTGAGGCGGAAGCCAAGGGCAGCCTGCTGGTCCAAGTGAGCAGAGTGAGCCCTTCAAGCCCCAAGCAAGGCCTGGGCAGAGATAACGACTGCCTTAGAGATTTTCAGCTAGCGAAGCAACACTGAAGGAATCCTGGAACAAGAGGGTAGGTTATCAGTTCTATCTTAGATGTGATAATTCACAATGAACCCAGAGCAATTCTCTGTTTCAACCAAGTTGAACGAAAAGAAAAACAATTCATCATCTTCTAAAGATAACTTAAATTTGAAAGTTGGATGTTATATTTTTTTCAGAAAGATATACATTTTTTAAGAAATCTAACATTCTTTTCCAACAGCAATTATGATTGATATCTCATATTCCTTATGCAATGATAAAATTATTAGCATGGTTAAAGTTTGATATAAATAGAATTAGTTTAAGTAAATAAAAATGTGTAAAGAATAAAGAAAATTTGACTTATATATTCAATCCTGGATTGATTCATCTGGAATGATAAATATATTTTATGTGTTTATTTTTGTTCTCTTGAGATAACATTTTATTTACCTTAAGCAAAGGCAACCATGGCCCCACTAAACTGAATATAAAAGCAGATGAGAAATTCTACTCTAACTGACCAGAGTGGCCCTGAGCAAGTCATTTAATGACACTTCCAATTACTCTTATAAAACAGAGACCCATATAACCTGGAGACACATACATAGGAGTGTGACTGCGTGACCAAACTCAATAACTAGATCAATTTGAATGATTTATACAGCTCTGTAAATTGTAAACACTAAGATTAATTTGATGTGGATGGGTAATAGAACCATCATTTTTTATCAGTGTTTTAGATCTTACTTGCTTTACAAATTCAATTCTGTTCATTACAAACTTTCAAAGCATGTTTTAATATCATTATCTTTAGCAAAGAATTATGGGTTCACAGCATTTGTAAATATCTGGTCTGCCACTAATTCATTTGAGTGGATGTTTTATCATAACATTTAAATTTTAATCGTCACCCTCATCTTCCAATAGGATCAGTAAGTATATTCAGTGACAATGTATATTCTTTCCTTTGGGTTAATTGGCTAGATGTTTACTTGGTTAACATATCAAAAGGTATATATTTTATAATAAATCATCAAAAAACATTACTTTTTTTTGTATATAACTCTAGTTAAATAACAAGTTTATTCTCATCTAAGCTTACACAGGCTGGATATATAGCAATTTTCACTGTTACATAATCACAACTAGTGTTATGATTAATTTTACATGTCAACTCTAGTGGCCATAGAGTATGCAGATTAAATATTATTTCTGGGTGTGTTAATTGTGCTGAAGGTGTTATGGATGTATACATGTGTCATTAACTTGCACACTCAAATACATGCTTGCATGTGAAAGCTGATATATATATATATATATATATATATATATATATTGCATGTACATATATTTGAGTGTTCAAGTTGAGACATATATCTATATGTATATTGCAATTTGACATTATAGTGTGAGAAAAAGGAAAAACAATTAAGATGGATATGAATAGGCCATATAGCATTTGTCCTAAGTAACAAAACCAGTGATTTCTCCTTATTTCGTCTACACTGCTCTTGCCAATAGTTTCTCAAATACCCACTCCATATCGGGTTTCAGATTCAAGACTAGAATTTGATTTTCTTACTCTAAACCTACAACTGTATAGAATGTATTTGTTGATAACATCTAGTGATACATAGTTAGATATTTTAAATGATGAAAGCTTTCATTCTAAGAGCTATGCCAAACAAAAGTTGAAAAATAATGTAATAATTGACCAGTCATCACTGTAAGATTTTGAGGAAGGTATGATGAAATTATTCTTTCATTTTAAACAATGTTCCTTTTATAAATTTGATTATTGAAAGAATATGCAATATAAGTAGGTGTTCTTTTAGGAGGTTGGCAGGCTATTGTAGCAATCTAGTTTAAAGGTAAAGTTCTGATATTTCTAAAAAGTGAAAGTATGCCTTACTCTAAGAGGTGAGAATTAGAGAACATTGCTGCAGATACATCATGGTGTTCATTGAGTGTTACTGCTCTTGTCTCTGACAGCAAATTTTTCAATAATAAAATATTTGCCAGGGTTATAATTAACTCACAGAAATTTTAGTGTCACACTATGTTAAAAAGTTCAAGTGATTACTAGAGTTTGGGAAATAAGGAACGATAACTCTGACCTGTTCTGTTTTGCATAAATAAACTGGCATGCAGAGAAACTGAAGATTGTTCAGAAAAGAGATTAGAGTAAATTAATGGAGTAACATATATTGGAAGAAGCTGAAGAATGTACAACTCTTTTAACTAGAGTAGTAAACTAAAAAAAAAAAAAAGACTGAATGATGATCAAGAATGTAAAGGATTCAAGGTGATGGTTAGAACATTTAAATCTCCAAGAAGAAATTTTTTAATATTTCTGCCTTGGGTGTTTAAGAAAGAAGTTTTCCTTAACAAAACTTTGAAATATTGAAAAGCTTAACGTGAGAAGATATAGCAATGCTTTCTCTGGGGAATTATAATAAAAAAATAAGAAACATTTTTATTTTTTCTGGAGGCAATTTATAGGAAGCAGGGGATGAAATGCATGACATCTCCAGTGCCCTTTCTAGCCTTGAGGTTCTCTTATGTTCAGTTTATTCAACCAAGAGGATGTGAGAAAGTTCATTTCATTTCTGTATCATCAACTGGGGAAATAACTTATTAACTGATAGATTTTTTTCTTTCAAACTTGTTGTTTCCCTAGTGGATCTCCAGTTTTATCTAATATTACTCTCTGAGCCACTGCAATGATCTAGCAGATGTAAGGTCAGTGGGTTAAATTATATGATGATTCTAATATGTATGAAAATATTTTACTTTTAAGGAGAAAAACAAGAAAGTACATTTTGCTCTGTTTACCTCAATTCCCTTATTCATATATATTTTAATATATTATAATGTGTAAATTTAAAAATATCTTTTTATAGTTGCAATTTTGCATATACATTTATCATAATATAAACACATTTAAATACCATTTTGATAGTTAAATATTGTTTCATGAATATAACATGTTTAAGACAATCTTATTGTATATTTTAAAAATTGTTACCGTAAAAATTTTGCAATGCACATCTTTATACATAAATATTTTATTCTGTCTTGCTCTACTATATTATGTTCTTATATAGATTTTATAAGAAAAATTGTTGTGCCAAAAGTCCTTATAATCTTTCAGATTCTTAGGTAATATTGATAAATCACTTTCTGAAATTTGAAGTAAATTTTGTAATTACATTTTATGTGTGCATATTTTTCTTTAAATGCATACAATATTCCCATTAAAACAATAACAACAAACCTTTGCCAACTTAAATAGAAAAATTATTATATTTATATTCATGTTATAGTGCTAGTAAGAGTACTAGTAAAAGAGAATCTGTTGACAATTGACATTTTAAAAGAAAATAGAATCACCACTGTAAAATATTAATAACATAATTTCATAATTAATAAAATATACATTATTCATATACATATTAGTGCAAGATTGTACCTATAATTCACCAAGTAAGTTTCTGGGAATCATGAGAAAGCCTTCTACAAAACTGTTTTCTTCGGTATATATCAAATATATGGCTGAATGGGAAAAAACTGGAAACATTCCCTCTGAAATCTGGCACTAGACAAGGATGCCCTCTTTCACCACTCCTATTCAATATAGTACTGGAAGTTCTAGCCAGAGCAATCAGGCAAGAAAAAGAAATAAAGGGTATTCAAATAGGAAAGGTGGAAGCCAAATTGTCTCTATTTGTAGACGACATGATAGTATACCTAGAAGACCCCATCGCCTCAGCCCAAAAACTCCTGAAACTGATAAGCAACTTCAGCAAAGTCTCAGGATATAAAATCAATGTGCAAAAATCACAAGAATTCCTATACACCAATAACAGACTTAAAGAGAGCCAAATCAAGAACAAACTGCCATTCAAAATCGCTACAAAAAGAATAAAATACCTAGGAATACAACTCTCAAGGAAGGTAAGGGACCTCTTCAAGGAAAACTACAAACCACTGCTCAACGAAATAAGAGAGGACACAAACAGATGGAGAAACATTCCATGTTCATGGTTAGGAAGAATCAATATCGTGAAAATGGCCATACTGCCCAAAGTAATTTACAGAATCAACGCTATCCCCATCAAGCTACCATTGACTTTCTTCACAGAACAGGAAAAAACCACCATGAACTTCATATGGAACCAAAAGAGAGCCCACATAGCCAAGTCAATTCTAAGCAAAAAGAACACAGCGGGAGGCATCACACTACCAGGCTTCAAACTATACTACAAGGCTACAGTAATCAAAACAGCATGGTACTGGTACCAAAACAGAGATATAGACCCATGGAACAGAACAGAGGTATTGGAGGCAACTCAACATATCTACAACCATACAATCTTTGATAAACCTGAAAAAAACAAGCAATGGGGAAAGGATTCCCTGTTTAATAAATGGTGTTGGGAAAACTGGCTAGCCATGTGCAGAAAGTAGAAACTGGACCTCTTCCTGACACCTTACACTGAAATTAAATCCAGATGGATTAAAGACTTAAACATAAGAGCTGACACCATAAAAGCCCTAGAAGAAAATCTAGGCAAAACCATTCAGGACATAGGGGTAGGCAAGGACTTCATGACCAAAACACAAAAAGCATTTACAACAAAAGCCAAAATAGACAAATGGGACCTAATCAAACTCCACAGTTTCTGCACGGCAAAAGAAACAGTCACTAGAGTGAATCAGCAACCAACAGAATGGGAAAAAATTTTTGCAATCTACGCATCTGACAAAGGGCTGATATCAAGAATTTACAAAGAACTCAAACAGATCTGCAGGAAAAAAACAAACAAGCCCATTCAAAAATGGGCAAAGGATATGAACAGACACTTTACAAAAGAAGACATACATGAGGCCAACAAACATATGAAAAAATGCTCATCATCACTGATCATTAGAGAGATGCAAATCAAAACCACATTGAGATACCATCTCATGCCAGTTAGAATGGCGATCATTAAAAAATCTGGAGACAAAATATGCTGGAGAGGATGTGGAGAAATAGGAACACTTTTACACTGCTGTTGGGAGTGTGCATTATTTCAACCATTGTGGAAGACAGTGTGGTGATTCCTCAAGGCCGTAGAAATAGAAATTCCATTTGACCCAGCAATCCCATTACTGAGTATATATCCAAAGGACTATAAATTGTTCTACTCTGAGGACACATGCACATGAATGTTCATTGCAGCACTGTTTACAATAGCAAAGACCTGGAACCAACCCAAATGCCCATCGATGATAGACTGGACTGGGAAATTGTGGCACGTATACACCATGGAATATTATGCAGCAATCAAAAATGATGAGTTTGTGTCCTTTGTAGGGACATGGATGAATCTGGAGAACATAATTCTCAGCAAACTGACACAAGAACAGAAAATGTAATACTGCATATTCTCACTCATAGGTGGGTGATGAAAAATGAGAATACATGGACACAGGGAAGGGAATACTACACACTGGGGTCCATTGGTGGGAATAGGGGAGGGACAGTGGGAGTGGGGAGCAGGGGAGCCTGGGGAGAAAAGCCAAATGTGGGTGAAGGGGATGAAGGCAGCAAAACACACTACCATGTGTGTACCTATGCAACTATCTTGCATGTCCTGCACATGTTCCTCAAAACCTAAAATGCAATTAAAAAAAAAAGAAATATATGACAGTTATATTCATTTTGAAGCATAGGTACTGCAATTAATTCAAAGAAAAAGAAGGGAAGACCCAAACAAAAGATAACACCACAAATCAAAACAAAAAAATCCTTCATTTAAAATGTGAGGAAATAGAGCATTCCACAGAATTGGAAATTCCATCTTTAGACATATATAAACATATGTTCATGGTCACATTTTTTCTTTAAGCCTTTAATTTCTGCTAGTGTTTGTTTTGTCTGATATTCCTTTGTCATCAAAGAAATTTTTCAGACTAGAACTTATTTCCCAAATTTCTGATATAAAAATCTAGAATTGTCTTAGCACTCAACTCAAGGCCGGAAACAGAATTTGAAATAGATCAAGCAAAAAGGATAGTATATTGAATTAAATAGCCAAAATACAGAAAGGATGAGTGGAGATAAACTAAATAGCCAAATACAGAAAGGTTCAGAGATACCTAGACTGTAGACAGTTACAGCATAAAAATCATCTGCATTGTCTTTTTCTGTCCTTTTTTGGTACTTCACTACTGAAGAATGATGATGGTGAAAATTAAGTAGAAACATTTAATTTGATGCTCACCTTTGCACAGTTTTCTCCCCAAAAAAAAGTGAAGTAAAAGTTTTCTTTCCAATCCTGTTTAAAAAATATGGTTAACATTATTTTTTATATTATATATAATGTATTATATATTATAACTTTTTTATAAATGAAAGAATACAATTTTATTCTGATTTCAGAAAATGTAAAAGCAATAAATAAACACAAAGCACATGATCATAGCAACAAATATCTTAATTTGAATTAAAAACTATCTAATTACATGCTCTCTGTAGGACCCAAATGAAAATTCACAGTTAATAAGTGTAGAAACAGAATGCAATTGATTCTATGCTGTCATTACCCTACTATAATTTTTTTCCAGAATTCAGCAAAATGTTCCTTACTACCAAATCTAATGTCTGCATACATTTTTTACTAGTATAAATTATCTGCACCATTCCACCTATTGCTGCACTTTTGTCCAGTATTAAAACTTTTTCCTTCCTTGATTTCATGGTAGATAATATCAATCTCTCCCATATTGTTCTGTTGTTTTCTTTATTGTAACAGCTCTCTGAATTGAGAGGTTTGCCAAGGCTGTAATATGTATCTTCTCTATAGTCAGTCCTATAATGGTCATTCTCCACCTTTTTAGTATCTTTAACTTTCAATCTCTGCAAATGCCACCTGCAACACAGACACTGTATTACATTTTCATCTCTAGGTTATTTTTTTCTTGGTGGTGTACAGCTAAAGTGCATTTCTCTGCCTACCCTGCAAGAATCTGAGTCAAATTCATGAAGCTATGTTGGAAATAATATCCACCACATCCAAACCTATCACCCAAAACATCCAATACAATTTTAACAAGCTTTTTCTTTCCTGCTACTAGATTTATGTAATTTATCCAGTAAAGGACTTAAAGGCCCTAGAAGAGAATGAGACTGCTATATGAAAGTAGCCTAGATCCCTGAATAGTTTTGCAGAACAGATTGTAAGTTAACTTAAACTTATTCACCTCCTGTCCTTCTGACACTGAACTTACAACATGAACTCAGCCATGATAAATAAATAAATAAATTGTTATTATCAAAAACCACTAAAATGGGGCTGTTTGTTGTAACAGTTAACCTCTCCTGATCCAAGATGGCCGATCGCTAACATCCCGGGACTGCAGCTCTCAGGGAAGGTGCGGAGAACTAGAGGACGCAACACTTTCAGACAAATTCTGGTCACTCACGGAGCAGGAGATCCCCCAGTGGAGGAAACACACGGGTGGCCAGCGCAACCCTCGTGGCCGGTGCAGCGGTTCCACCAGCACCTTGGTGCGGCAGCTCTCGGAGCAGAGTAAACAGGTTCGGAGGACCGGCCCGGGTCCCCAGCACGACACCAGAGCCCGGCGCAGCCGCTGTGACGGCACCTCAGGGCGAGAGCACTCGGCACAGAGTAAACAGGACCGGCTTCCCTTCTGACTGAGGTTTGGATCCCGGGGAAGGCAGAGTCGCCTACTACGGACACAAGAAGGAAGCCAGACAGGAGAATCCTGGGCAGAAAAGCACCATCAGTTTTAACGCCGCTGCTCTGGCCCTGGGAACTAACAACCTGGACGCCGACTCAAGAGACCTAATCTGAAAGTTGGTAATTTCAAAGAGACAGGAGGATAAATTTACAATGACGGGAAGAAACCAGCGTAAAAAAGCTGAGAATACTCAAAATCAGAACGCCTCTCCCTCTAAAGATGATCACAGTTCCACATCAACAATGGAACAAGGCTTGATGGAGAACGAGCGCATCCCAATGACAGAATCACTCTTCAAGGAATGGATAATAAGAAACTTCGGTGAGTTAAAAGAACATGTTGTAGCCCAACGTAAAGAAACTAGGAACTTTAAAAAAAGGTTTGATGAAATCCTATTGAGAATAGACAACTTAGAGCTGAGTATGAGTGAATTAATGGAACTAAAGAATACAATACAGGAACTCTGAGAAGTATGCACAGGTTTAAACCCTCGAATTGTTCAAGCAGAAGAAGGGATATCAGAGGTCGAAGTCCAACTTAATGAAATAAAACGTGAAGAAAAGATTAGAGAAAAAAGGATAAAAAGGAATGAGCAAAGTCTCCAAGAAATGTGGGACTATGTGAAAAGACCAAATTTACGTTTGATAGGTGTACCTGAATGCGACGGAGAGAATGAATCCAAGCTGGAAAATACCCTTCAGGATATTATTCAGGAAAATTTTCCTAAACTAGCAAAGCAAGTCAAAATTCAACCCCAGGAAATACAGAGAACACCACAAAGATATTCCTCAAGAAGAGCAACCCCAAGGCACATAATCATTAGATTCACCAGGGTTGAAACGAAAGAGAAAATACTAAGGGCAGCCAGAGAGAAAGGTCATGTTACCCACAAAGGCAAGCTTATCAGACTTAGAGCAGATCTCTCAGCAGAAACTCTACAAGCCAGAAGAGAGTGGGGGCCAATATTCAACATCCTCAAAGAACAGAACCTTCAGCCCAGAATTTTATATCCAGCCAAACTAAGCTTCACAACTGAAGGAAAAATAAAATCTTTTATGAACAAGCAAGAACTCAGAGATTTTATTACCACCAGGCCTGCTTTACAAGAGCTTCTGAAAGAAGCATTACACACAGAAAGAAACAACCAGTATTAGCCTTTCTAAAAATACACCAAAAAGTAAAGAGCACCAACATAAAGAAGAATTTACACCAACAAATGGATAAAACAGCCAGTCAACATCAAATGGCAGTAACCCTAAATTTAAATTGACTAAATCCCCCAATCAAAAGACACAGCCAAAACCCAACGGCATGTTACATCCAGACCTGTTTCACATGCAAGGATACACAAAGACTCAAAACAAAGGGATGGAGAAAGATTTACCAACCAAATGGAGAGCAAAAATAAATAATAAATAAATAAAAAGCAGGAGTTGCAATTCTCGTATCGGAGAAAATAGATTTTAAAGCAACAAAGATATAGTGGTAAAAGGATCAACGCAACAACAAGAGCTAACGATCCTAACACCCAGATACGAGACTTAGATTCAATGAGACAGAAAGTTAATAAGGATATCAAGGACTCGAACTCAGATCCGGAACAAGTAAACTTAATAAATATTCATAGAGCTCTCCACTTCAAATACACAAAATATACATTCTTGTCAATACCACATCACACCTACCCATAAGTTTAAATGAAACATTGGCCATTATTAATACTCAATTTTTTTCAAAATAAAGCAATATTTCCATTTACTCTCCCTCTTTCTCTTCCTCTTTCTTCCTCTCCTTTACTTATTTATTTTTTTTTCTTTCCTTCTCTCAAAAAAAAAGAAATCAACTTGTAAACCTCTAGATCCAGATCGGCAATGTCTCTCTCATTGCTTGATTTCCCTCCTTCCCTTCCCTCCCTCCCTCCCTCCCTCCCCGCTTCCTCCCTTCCTTCCTTCCTTCCTTCATCCCTTCCTTCCTCCCTGCCGTCCTTCTTCCCTCCCTTCCTGCCTTCCTCCCCGCCCCCCCAAAAAAAAAAACAAAAAACAGTTAACCTCTCCTGACTATACAGTATTTCCATTCTTATTTTTAACTTTGATCTCTTTTTTCATGTATAGATCTGTATTTCCAGTTCCTTTCTTGACATTTTCAACTACATGTTCTGTTATTCTATGCATTTGATTATAACTCATTCTTTTCCTTGAAAAAATATCTTTTTCTTAACACCATTATTATTATTAAAGAAATAATCATGATTATACTTTAATAATACCAAAATTATTTCTTCATGTGTGGCTCCTCTTTCACTCCAGGGCCTTTCTCTTTTTATTAATGAATCCTCGATAACTGGAAGAATGTATGTTACACAGTAGGTGCTGGGCTAATATTTGTAAATAATTAAAAAAAATTAAATAACTTATCCAACAGATGTGAAATTTAAAAATCAGGCATTTTTAGATTTTTCTTAATAGGTAGAAAATTCATAAAGCTGAAAATTATGTGAACTCTAAATTCCTCAAGTCCTTTGATCTGTCTCTTTTCTTTTTTACTTATTCACATTAATTCATATAAATGATAATTTATCTGAAATTGTACAAAATGCTTCATTTTGTCACTGCCAACTGCCAGTACCCTAGGCTGTCCTGTATGCCACTGGAACATCAAACTTTCAAAAGACAATTTAATTAGAATATTCCCCTAGTTAGCTTTTTCATTGTATGCCAAATTTGGCAGATATCTTACTTCCTCAAGTTCTCCCATAACATGTTCTCAACCTATCTTCTTAATTTCTCCTGCAAGGAAATATTTTCGATGTGCCAGTCAACCAAGAATATTAACTATTCCTCATCACCCAGACTATTTTATATACTTGAAATAATTGCTTATCCTAAAAATATGCCTGGATATAAATAATTGCAATCCAAATGTCTTTCTAATAATTCTAATTAAATGGAATTGTTTTCTTCTTTATTGTTCAGAATTTTGTTTGTTTGTTTCAGGAAGCTATCACTTAATAATTAATGTAGCCACATGTGAAGGTAATTGCCTGGATTTCATTCATGACTTCTCTGCCTAGTAACTATGTGATAATTAGCAAATCGCTTAACTAATTTCTAGTTCAGTGTATTTGTAAACAAGTGGTGGATACTAGTAGTGTCTACCTTGTTATATTGTTGAGAAAAATCAAAGGAGTTAACACAAGTAACATTCTGATAACACGTTTTACATTAGCTAGTATTATATAATATTCACAATTGTTAATTGTTTTATATTGCATAAAACTCAACAAAATTTTAATACACCATTTTCATCGTGAAACATGAAATTTTCTTATGCTTACAATATACACACATATGCGATTTTTTTTTTTTTTGAGATTGAGTTTTGCTCTTGTTACCCAGGCTGGAGTGCAATGGCGCCATCTCGGCTCACCTGCAACCTCCACCTCCTGGGTTCAGGCAATTCTCCTGCCTCAGCCTCCTGAGTAGCTGGGATTACAGGCACGCGCCACCATGCCCAGCTAATTTTTTGTATTTTTAATAGAGACGGGGTTTCACCATGTTGACCAGGATGGTCTTGATCTCTTGACCTCGTGATCCACCCACCTCGGCCTTCCAAAGTGCTGGGATTACAATCTTGAGCCACCGCACCCGGCCTCCATGTTTTTTTTTTTTTTAAACAAGTTTACTTCATAACTGTTCATTTCTCAACAAACATCTAAGAGACATACACTCTGTACCGGAACTTTTTTCCAGGCTCTAAAAGTACCTTATGTGATAAGTGTAGTAGTTTCTAAATATTTCCATATCCTAATCTCTGGAATTTGAGAATATATTGCTTTATATGGCAAAAGGGCCTTTGTAGATGCGATTAAATAAAGAATTTTGATATGGGACACATATTCTGGATTATTTAGATGAGTCCAGTGTGATTGTAAGATTTCTTACAAGGTGGAAAAAGGAGATTCGAAGTCAAAAGATGGAACATAGTGAGAAAAACAGAGCTTGGAGTGAGGTACTTTGAAGCTGAAAGAAGGGGCCACAAGCTATGAAATAATGGATGTAACTTCCAGAATGTGAATGAAAGAAGGACACAAATTATTCCCTGTAAACAGATTCTTCCTTCAGAAGGAACACTGCTCTTTGATATGTTAATTTTAGCCCGCTAAGACTCATTTTGGGCCTCAAGAACTGTAAAACAATACATTTGTTTTTTTTTGTCACTAAGTTTGTGAACTTGTTAAAGCGGCAATAAGAAAATAATAAAAATATTAAAGTAGTGCCACCAAGACATTGCACCTCCACATACCCATGTTCTGGTGTAGTCTCCTCCCATATTGTTCTTGATTTGGGGCATGGTCAAATTATACACTAACAAACACAACCAGTAATTTGCATATAAGATATTGAAGCTTGCTCTCCCTTGCTGCTGGAAAACATTCTTCTATCCTGTAAAAAATTCCAAAGACTTTTTGAGGATAAGAGAACAAACATGAGTTTTGCTATCCCAAATAGCCCAGCCATGCCAGCCCTAGCAGCTATATCCCGGATTTATAAAAGAGCCCCACAATTTTTAAAGATGCTGTTTGAATGAAATTGAGTGAGCAAAGAACAAGTAATAGGTAGTAGGGGATGAGATCAGAAGGAGAGCAGCACCATGGAAGTCACCATGGACTTGGATCATCCTCTGCAGCATAAGGGAAGCAAAATAAGTGGCATTTATCTGACATATTCTAAAAGAATTTCTGACTGCTAAACAGGGAAAAGATTGAAATAGGGCAAGGATAAAAGCAAAAAGTCCAGTTAAAAAGCTGTTTCAACAATATAGATGAGAAATAGCAATGTTTTGAACCATAATGAAAACAGTACAAGTATTGAAAATTTGGTAGGTTCATGGATATTTTGAAACTTGAGATGACAGAGTTTGCTCAGGGATTGCATACAAGTTGTAAGAGAAGAGGATTTCTTTGCTGATGTAGGGTAAACTGGGGCAACAGCAGATTACTGGGTTGGGAAGAAGGTAAGTAAGTCAGAGCTCAGTTTGGAATGTGTGCTGTGGGTGATGTTCATCAGATATGAAGATACCTTTATGATGATATGAAGATATTATAAAGGGGAGTTGTTGAGTAGGTAGTTGTCATTGTTTGATGAACCAAGCCAAAGTTCAAGTAAGACAAAGGTCTGTGTTGGAGATTTAGACCTGGGAACCACTAGCACACCTGCAGTATTCCAAACCAAGGCAAGAAGAGATTTTCTAGGGAGACTGTGTAGAAAGAGAAGAGAAAAGCCCTGCACCTAGGCACTGCAGCCTTTAAAGATGATAAAATGGGAAGAAGAGGAGTCAGAACTGGAGAGGAGGCTGTAACCAAATTCTATCCACCACTATGTTCTACGTGATTTTCATTAAAAAAAATCATTCCATCACCTGCTTTACAGGTGGGAATAACCAAGATTCGGGGAAGTTAAGTAACTTGCATAATATCATAAGTGAGATAGCTAAGATAAATTCCCTAACTTATTAAATTCCCAAACCTCAGGTTTTAAACACAGATCCAATTATATGTAAAAAATTCAGCCACATAGCGATGGTTTTCTGTTCTTCTTACATCAAATTATTCACTGTAAATTACTAAAGTTTCACTTGTCATATACAATGTTATTTGAGATTGAAAATCCCTGGCTTCCCCCTATTTTACTAACTACAAAACTGCTCACAGCTGGGATATGAACCATTATTACTTATTCACGACTATGTAAGATAGTTTATCCAGAGCATAAAAAAGGAGTGAATAAGGCTGTTAGAAGAGAACAGTCACATTACAACAATTCAGCTTGGTTATTACTGCATCATTTCTCCCCTGTTGGTTATATCCTCTCAACTGTCGAGCATTATCTTACACTTTAAACATTCTTTATATTCGGAGGAACTGGAGAATATTTCATTAAAATTATCATAAAGCTGGCAACCAATGTCAGCTGTAAATTATTTCACTGTGTAAGCCATTGGGATATAAACATTTCCTATCATAATAAAAAGTTGAGTGGGATGCATGGGAGAGTCTTATTGAATCTAAAACCCTGGGTTTACTCTTTGCCTTTTTCTTTTTCTAGCTCTTGCTAGAGAGAGAGAGAGGGAGAACACAAAGAGTGGTTTCTAATGCAGTTTTTAGTGCCTTTGGCTTACCTTAAATGACACAGCAATTAGGATTTGTAATGAAAATAATGCTTATATTGACAAAAAATTAAGAGAATTAAAATTAATATACCAGCATAATTTGGAATTGAAAATTAACATGGGTCACTGTTGTGACATTCATAAGTTAATATTCAGAACCTTTATCAGTTAGGAGTCAATATCATTAGAATTACCCACTGGTCTTCTTACCTCCAGCACCATCTATGAAGTCTATATTTTGCACTGCCTTTAGAGTTCAAGTAATGTTGATCATCTTACTTATATGCCCTCTTATTTACAAACTTCTAAACTCTTTCATCTTCAGATATGTGTAATCCTTGGGTAACTTCAGAGTCAGGTTGGTTGTTTTGAAGAAGCACATATTCTAAGGCTCTTCGCTTACTTAGAGATTCTTATATAGTAGATAGGCTTGGGGCAAAGGAATTTTTATTTTTTTCTGAAGCTCCTTAGAAAGCCCTGAAGCCAGGGCATAGCTTTCAAAAATGTAGTTATGTATTTTGCAGTGGGTTGGGAAGGATTTGTCTACAGTGACTACTGTATTGACTACAATGTTAGACCTTCTATTTTGTCTACATTTAGTTCCAAATACACACACACACACACACACACACACACAGCATTACTATTATTCATTACTATTATTTAATACACAAATTGACAAAGGCACCTCTTGTCCATAGGTCCCTTTGGTAATGAGGCGTCCGAGGGAAGAGAAAGAGTTCTACTCCAGGGAGGGGTTGACGAGAGCACATACATAGTATTGCTGTCTTCGGGCACGTTATTAAATATTTCTTTCTTTCTTTTTTTTTTTAGAAAGGAGAGAAGGAAAGAAAGGAAAAAATGAGTAAAGGAGAGGAAGAAAGAGGAAGAAAAAGAGGGAGAGAGAACGGGAATGCTGCTTTATTCTAAAAATGGGTATTGAAAACCTCTTTTACGCCAGTAATTGTGCTTAATAATGGCCGATCAATATTTCATTTAAACCTATGAGTAGGTGCAATGTGGTACTGAGAAGAATGTATATTTTATGTATTTAAAGTGGAGAGCTCTATAAATGTTTATTAAGTTTACTTGTTCCGGATCTGAGTTTAAGTCCTGGATATCCTTATTAATTTTCTGTCTCGTTGATCTATCTCATATTGATGTTGAAGTCTCCCACTATTATTGTGTAGGAGTCTAGGGAGTCTAAGTCTCTTTATAGGTCTTATGTATCTGGGTGTTAGGATCGTTAGCTCTTCTTGTCGCATAGATCCTTTTACCACTATATCTTTGTTGCTTTAAAATCTATTTTATCAGCAGTGAGAATTGCAACTCCTGCTTTTTATTTATTTATTTATGTTTGCTCTCCATTTGGTTGGTAAATCTTTCTCCATCCCTTCATTTTGAGTCTTTGTGTATCCTTGCATGTGAAATGGCTCTGGATATAGCAGACCGTTGGGTTTTGGCTGTATCTTTTGATTGGGGGATTTAGTAGATTTAAATTTAGGATTACTGCCATTTGATGTTAACTGGCTGTTTTGTCCACTCGTTGATGTAAATTCTTCATTATGTTGATGCTCTTTACTTTTTGGTATATTTTTAGAAAGGCTAATACTGGTTGTTCCTTTCTATGTGTAATGCTTCTTTCAGAAGCTCTTGTAAAGCGGGCCTGGTGGTAATAAAATAAAATAAATATTTCAGTTTATGACTGCCTAGTTACATGAATGTAAAGTTTGCACTTTGTAGGCTTAACTCATTAAACTCTTACCTAATAAAAAAATAGTTTTAAAAATAAAAATTCTCAAGACTATGAAGACAATGGATACTATCAATAATGTACGTTTTAGGGCAGGCACAATGGTTCATGCCTGTAATCCCAGCACTTAGGGAGGCCAAGGCAAGCAGATCACTTGAGTCCAGGAGTTTGAGTTTAGCCTGGGAAATATGGTGAAATCCTGTCACTACAAAAATATATACACAAAAAAACACTGGGTCGTGGTGGTACATGCCTGTAGTCCCAGCTATATAGGAGGGTGAGGTGGGAGGATCACTTGAGCCCAGGAGATTGAGGCTGCAGTGAGCCTAGCCATGATCATGCCATTGCACTCCAGCCTGAGTGACAAAGTGAGACTCTGTCTCAAAAAGTAATAATACTACTAATAATAGTCATATATGCTTTAGTGATCTGACAATTTTATTTCAAGGCTTAAGGAAAAAACATTGCTATAACATTTTACAAAAAAAAAAGCCTTATAAATCGCCATTATCAAAAATGTACTTCAAATAACTATAGCACTTATGCCTCTATAGTTAACAAACCTCACCTTAAATATATATTTGTCCTGAGAAATAATATGTAATGATATGAAGATATTACAAAGTATACTTTAAATACTGTTTGCATCATTTATTTTATCCATAATCAATTTCAATGTTTTTGTCTTTTATTGTCATTTAAAATGTAATAGTATATGCATATGACTATATTTACATAGATTTTAAATAAATTATGACAAACATGAAGGTATATTCAATTTTTAAAATAAGAACAAATAATCCAAAAAAATGAATACTGCTTCTGAAATATAAAATCTGAATTTCTGGACAAGGCATAAAAGGGCTCCTCACCACCTGACCCTAAGGAGTATCCAAGGATACCCTCAGAACATGGGTTTTCCCCCTTCTCCAGATATGCAAAACCCTAGCCCTAACTTAAGGGGTCAGAGGCAGAAGGAGTTAAGAATTTACTTAAGAGAAAGGTCCTCGTTCTCCAATTTCATAAACTCTAAATAATTACGTGTCTGGAGGATGATCTAACAATCTGCTCTTTTAAAAAGTACATTTTGAAAAGCACCAATTTAAGCATACTTATTATTCTTTATTTCTGAATCTTTACTTATGCCATTGCCATTGCTAAAAATATTATTTTTCTTATTGGGTGATATGGTTTGGCTATGTCCCCATCCAAATCTCATATTAAATTGTAGCTCCCATAATTTCTGTGTGTTGTGGGAGGGACCCAGTGGGAGGTAACTGAATAAGGGGGTGGGTCTTTCTTATGCTGTTCTCATGATAATGATTAAGTCTCATGAGATCTGATGGTTTTTTTAAAGGGGAGTTCCCAGCACATGTGCTGTTGCCTGCTGCCATGTAAGATGTGACTTTGCTCCTCCTCTGCCTTATGCCTTGATTGTGAGGCCTTCCCAGCCATGTGGAACTGTGTGTCTATTAAACCTATTTCCTTTATAATTACCCAGTCTCTGGTATGTCTTTATTAGTAGTGTGAGAAGAGACTAGCAGAGTAAATTGGTACTGATATAGTGGGGTGCTGTTGTAAAGATATCCAAAATGTGGAAGTGACTTGGGAACTGGGTAACAGGCAGAGGTTGAAACAGTTTGGAGGGCTTAGGAAGATTTGGGAAGGTTTGGAACTTCCTAGGGAGTTGTTGAATGGTTTTATAAAAATGCTGATAGTGATATAGACAATAAAATTCAGGCTGAATGGAGATAAGGAACCTTTTTGGGAACTGGAGTAAGATTATTCTTGCTATACAAAGAGACTGGTGGCATTTTGCCCCTTCCCTAGAGATCTGTGGAACTTTGAACTTGAGAGAGAAAATACAGGGTAACTGGTAGAATAATTTATTTATTTATTCATTAATTTTTTTATTATACTTTAAGTTCTGGGGGACACATGCAGATTGTGCAGGTTTGTTACACAGGTATATACACATGCCATAATAAATTGCTGCATCCATCCCCTCCATCATCTATATTAGGTATTTCTCCTAATGTTATCCCTCCCCAATTCCCCCACCCCCTGCTATCCCTCCCCCATTTCCCCCATACTCCAACAGGCCCTGGTGTGTGATGTTCCCCTCCCTGTGTCCATGTGTTCTCATTGTTCCACACTCACTTATGAGTGAAAACATGTCATGTTTGGTTTGCTGTTCTTGTGTCAGTTTGCTGAGAGTGATGGTTTCCAGCTTCATCCTTACCCCTGCAAAGAAATTAACTCATCCTTTTTTTATGGCTACATAGTATTCCTGGTGTATATGTGCCATATTTTTTTTTATCCAGTCTATCAACCCAAATGGCAGAAGAAATTTCTAAGCGACAATGTGTTCAAAAGGAAACAAAGCATAAAAATTTGAAAGTTTGCAGCCTGACAAAACAGTAGAAAAGAAAAAAAAAAAACATTTTCTGGGGAGAAATTCATGCTGCCTGCAGAAATCTGCATAACTAACAAGGAGTTAAATGCTACTCATCAAAACAATAAGGAAAATGTCTCCAGGGCATGTAAATGACCTTTATGGCAGGCCCACCCATTACAAGCCAGGAGGCTTAGGAGTGAAAAATGGTTTTGTAGGTCAAGTCTGGGACGTTCCTGCTCTGTGCAGCCTATGGACTTAATGCCCTGCCTCCCAGCTGTTCCAGCTGTGGCTAAAAGGGGCCAATGTACAGCTCAGACCATGGCTTCAGAGGCTACGAACACCAATTTGTTGCAGCTTCCATGTGGTGTTGAGCCTGTGGGTGCAGAGAAGTCAAGAACTGAGGTTTGAGAACCTCCAACTAGATTTCAGAGGATAATAGAAACTGCTGAACATCCAGAAAGATGTTTGCTGCAGTGGTGAGACTCTCACCAGGAACCTCTGCTAGGTCAGTGTGGAAGGGAAATGTGGGGTTGGAGCTCCCACACGGTCTGCACTGTGGCACTTACTAGTGAAGCTGTGAGAAGAGGGACAACATCCTCCAGATCCCAGAATGATATATCCATGGACAGCTTGAACCATGCACCTGGAAAAGCTGCAGACACTCAAGCCTGTGAAAGCAGCCAGGAGGGGGCGCTGTACCCTCTAAAACCATAGAGGTGGAGCTGCCCAAGGCCATGGGAACCCACCACTTGCTTCAGTACGACCTGGATGTGAGATCATTTCAAAGTGCTAAGATTTGACTGCCTCATTGAAGTTTGGACTTTCGTGGGGCCTGTAGCCACTTCATTTTGGCCAAAATTAGCCCACTTGGAAAAGGTGTATTTACCCAATATCTGTACTCTCATTGTATCTAGGAACTAACTAACTTGCTTTTGATTTCACAGGCTCATAGGCAAAGGCACTTACCTTGTCTCAGATGAGACTATGAACTTGGACTTTTGAGTTAATGTTTAAATGAGTTAAGACTTTGGGGGACTGTTTGGGAAAGGCATGACTGGTTTTGAAATGTGAGGATGTGAGATTTGGCAGGGGCCAAGGGCAGAATGACATGATTTGGCTGTGTCCCTACCCAAATCTCATTTTGAATTTTAACTCCCGTAATTCCCATGTGTCATGGGAGGGACCTGGTGGGAGGTAATTTATTCATGCTGGCAGATCTTTCAGGTGCTTTTCTCATGATGGTGAATAAGTCTCACAAGACCTAATGGCTTTATTTTATTTTATTATTATTATTTTCTGAGATGGAGTCTCACTCTATAGCCCAGGTTGTAGTTCAGCTCACTGCAACCTCCACTTCCTGGGTTCAAGCAAGTCGCCTGCCTCAGTCTCCTAAGTAGTTGGGACTACAGGCACCCACCATGATGCCTGGCTAATTTTTGTATTTTTAATATTGACAGGGTTTCACCGTGTTGGCCAGGATGATCTCAAACTCCTGATCTCAGGTGATCCACCTGCCTCAGCCTCCCAAACTGCTGGCGTTACAGGCATGAGCCACCATCCCTGGCCCTATTGGTTTCATACATAGGAGTTTCTCTACACATGCTGCCTTGCCTGCTGTCACATAAGATGAGCTGTTGCTCATCCTTTGCCTTCTGCCATGATTGTGAGGCCTCTCTAGCCATGTGGAACTGTGAGTCCCCTAAACCTCTTTCCTTTATAAATTACTCAGTCTTGGGTATGTCTTTATTAGAAGCATGAGGACAGATTAATACATTGGGCAATTAATTCATGGTGATATATGAAGTCCAAAATCTACAACCTTCTTCTTTGCAACATTCCTTAAACCATTAAGCCTCAAGATGGATATGGCAATAATTTTGTCACCATCTGCATTCCATTAGCATTTTGTATGCATCTCCATTTCATTTCTGATCAACTTCCTCCACAAAGCATAAATCACTAGCCAGAAACATCACCTAGGAACTTGTTAGAGATGAAGAATCAAAGACTCCACCCCAAATTTACTGAATCAAAATTTATTTTTAACAAGTTCTCAAGCTGATTCACGTGCAAATTAAATTTTGGGCAGTATTTTCTTTCAAATTTCACAGTAGTTGTTTTACTTTTTCTTTCTTTTTTTTAAGGTTTTATGTGTCTTTCCTCTGTAAACTAAGAATTTCTTCTGTACTGGGACTGAGTCTTAAAGGACATTACTTCAACTTTTAGCACAAAACCAAATATAGTTATTACTTGGCACAAATCTGTTAAAATAAACACATAATTATGAAAAAAATATGATGCTACAAAAGAAATAGAAATGTAAACATGAAAAGAGAATAAAGATTAAAACAATATAAGCAAAAGGGGCATGTGAAATTTTAATACAGAAATTCATTATAAAATAAATCATTTTCTGATAAAATTATCATTTTTATTTTCTTCTGTTTCAAAGCAATCTACTACCAGTATTAATACTGCTTGGTTAACTAAAAAATTGATATTTTGTTTTACACAGAGTTTCAGTGTCAATAAAGTGTTTCACTATATTGTAACTATCACAAGCCATTGCCATAGAAACATTAGTATATTATTAGCTTTTATGTTTAGTGATTTTAAAACGTATTTGTAAAAGTTTCTTGAAAACTCAGGTCCAGGTCTATAGCTTTGATAATCCTGTTAGAGGGGCTATAGAGCATGACTGGGGCCCTTGGTGGAAGATTATGATGCATGTCATGTCGGGGAGCCCTTGGCTATAGATGCAGTTATACTTTGTTATAGGTTGAATTGTGGCCCCTAAAAAAATTTGTTGAAACCCAAGAGTTAATTTTATGTGTCAACTTGACTGAGCTGAGGAATGCCCAGATAGCTGGCAATACACTATTTCTTGGAGTCTCTGTGAAAGTGCTTTCAGAAGACTTTGGCGTTTGAATCTATACACTGTGTAAAGAAGTCTCACCCTCACTAATCTGAGAGACCATCATCTAATTCATTGAGGGCCGGATAACACAAACATCTGAAGAATGAAGTCTGTATGTTTATTCTTTAACTCAGACACCCATCTCCTCCTGCTTTCAAACATTGGAGCTCCTGGTTCTGAGGCCTTCAGACTCTGGACATCAGTAGTAGTTCTCTTGGTTCTTAAGCATTCACACCAAAGGTGAATTACACCACCAGTTTTCCTGGTTCTCTAGCTTGCAGATGACATACTCTTGAACTTTTTGGCCTCCACAATTACATGTGCCCAGTTCTCATAATAAATATCTATCTATTTTTAGCTCTCATATGTCTATCATCTATCTATCTATCTTTCATCTAGTTCTCATAATAGATGTGTCTATCTTCTTTCATCTATCATCTCTATCATTCATCTTTCATCAATCTTTCATCTCCATTTATTTATCTATCATCCATCACTTTCATATATCTATCTTTCCTATCTATCTATCTATCTATCTATCATCTATCTATGATCTATCTATCTATCTATCTATCTATCTGTCTGCTGTTAGTTCTGTTTCCCTGGAAAGCCCTAAATAATACAAAGTTCTAACCTCTAGTACCTCAGAATGTGACCTTGTTTGGAAACAGGTTGTAGTAGATGTAATTAGTTAGGATGAGGTCATAAGGGAATAGGGTATTCCCTTAATGCAATGTAGCTGCTGTTCTTACAAGAAGAAAAGAGAAATACACACAGTGAGAACCCTGAGTGAAGATGGAGGCAGTGACTGAAGTACTGTGTTCACAAATCAAGGTTTGTGGCTGTCACCAGAAGCCAAAAGTGAGGCATGGAGCAGATTCACTCTCAGAACGCTCAGAGAGAACCAACTCTGTGGAATCTTAATTTTGACTTCTAGCATACAGAACTGTAAGAAAATGAATTTCTATCCTTTTAGGCTACTGAATTTGTAGTACTTTGTTACAGCAGCCCTAGGAGACAAAGACATTGATATTTGTTTTAAATCAGTCTGGGTACCTCTTGTTCTTGCTGTCACATAGAACAGAAGTTCTCAAGCTTCCATCTATATAACTATGAACATATTTGCTTGCTTGAGATTTCTGTGCTTTATCCTATAGCAATAGAATCTGTAAGAGTGGACATTGGACATCTGCTCTCTTCTGAATCAGCTGACCTCTGATTATTTTTTAAGGCATGAACTTGCTAGCCTGAAACCTATGAAGTATATTCCATTGAAGGTTAATGGGTAATTAAATATATTAAATTGCATGTATTTTTGAATACCATAGCAGTAAGTGATGTAAGGCTTTGAATCCACATCTTTCTAAGATCAAATTCTATGCAGTCTCTTCATTGTGGTAGAGTTTTTTCTTGAAGGTTATTTTTAGGGAAGGAAGGGTATTAATGTCTTAAGTTTGTAAACAGAGAATGTGAATCACACAGAAATTTTCCTGTAGTGAGAGATTTTGTTGCTGATGTTTTGTAAGCTGGCTACAGGAGAAAATGAACAGAGGAGAGTAACTAAAGTAAGCAACATCTTTTGCAAAAGTCTTGATGAGTTTGAGTGCACATATGTAGGGGACAAGGGGAGACTGCCTGTAGATGTAACTAGTTAAGATGAGGTATTGCTAGAATAGGGTAGGCCTTTAAACCAGTAGGGTAGGCCTTTTTTCCTCTCCTATGCACAGAATCCAGTCCCACTGTGGCAATATGTAGGATGTAGTAGCATTTGAAAACCTCTGGAGGTAGTATGGCATTGGCATTTTTATCAGGAGCACTAACAAGAAACATCGAAAGAAATAAGCATCAGCCCGATTTCTCATTACTAATACCTAAGCTCAAATGTCACTTCATCAGAAAGTATATCTTTTATTCCTCTTTCAGAAGGAGGAACTACTGATGTTATTCTAGCAAAGTAACCTTTTTCTTTGTAACTTCTGTCTCTCAAGGGCTCAAAAATATTTACAAAATGATTAAATGAATAACCCAAGGAGCTGGATCAAGAGTGTATAAATATAGCAGTGGATTTTTATACATTGAGGATATACTAGTATGTGAGACACATAGTCTGATTTACTGGGTCCATGTTGGGTAATTCAAACAAGTAAATTTCCTTTAGATGGCATGTCTATCATACGTGGTATCATGGTTAATATTGAGTGTCAACTTGATTGGATTGAAAGATACAAGGTATTATTACTAGGTGTGTCTGTGAGTATATTGCCAAAGGAGATTAACATTGGAGTCAGCGAACTGGGAGAGGTAGACCAACCTTCAGTCTGGGTGGGCACCAACTAGTCAGCTGCCAGTGTGGCTAGGATAAAAGCAGGCAGAGGAATGTGGAAGGTCTAGACCATCTAAGTCTTTTGGCTTCCATCTTTCTCCTGTGCTGGATGCTTCCTGACCTCAAACATTGGACTTCCAAGTTTGTCAGCTTTTGGACTCTTGGACCTACACAGTGGTATGCTAGGAGCTTTTGGGCCTTCAGCTACACACCAAAGTCTGCACCGTTGGCTTCCCAACTTTTGAGGTTTGGAGACTCAGACTGGCTTCCTTGCTCCTCAGCTACCAAATGGCCTATTGTGGGACCTCACCTTGTGATCATGTGAGTCAGTACTCCTTAATAAACCCTCTTTAATATATACATCTCTCCTATTAGCCCATTCCTCTAGATAACCCTAATACAAATGTTTTAATAGAAGAAATAGAAAAATTGTGTGGCAAGCACATAGCTGTGGAATTAAACCAGACACAGATGGAATCAGAAAAAGAAAACTTCCAAGAAATGAAAGGCACAAAATGTTTAAGAACTGTATAAGTGAAAAATGTGAGGGTTTGATTGTGACTGCGTGTTTGTGTACATCTGCACATGTGTATTTTGTGGTTATATCAGAGGTGGGGATAGGGCAGAGCTAGAGATAATAAGAGGAGATATTCTACCTCAATAGTTAGCAGTGGCATACACACTATGATAAAACATATTTTTAATTCATTTACTTGGAAAAGATTAAAAAGCTTGACAATATCAAGTGTTGCAGCAGATATGAATCAAAGGTATCTTGTATACTTCTTGTCAGCATGTAAATTGGTACAACCATTTTTAAAAACAAGCATTATTTTGTGACAATATTCAGTCATATTTGCTCTGAAAAAAATGTTGGATGCTTCCAAAATTTAAATTCACTATTAAAGGGCAAATATATTGTCATCATTGAGAGTATATAAATGGATGTACCAGAGAAGACTGCACTCCTTAAATGTGTACACTCTCAAAAACATTTTATAAAATTTAACATGCTCACACTATATCCGGGCAATTTTAATTTGGGGTACGTATCCTCTCCCCCAAAATTCTTGCATATATCCAATGGTAGACAGATACAGGTATTTCTGTAGCATTACTATTCATATGGAAAAATGATAAAGTGAGTCATGAAAAGAGGAAGATTGTTAATTTAATTCAATACACTTGTGGTCCAGTGAATGGGAAAAATTATGCAGGGACTTGTAGTCGTGGTAAGTAAACTGTATAATCTGTGTTGATAAATCTTGACTTAAAAGCAGTGGAAATAAAGGTGAGGAGCAAGACAGGAAAGAAACAATCATCAGGTATGATTTGTAGGATTTGGTGACTGCTTGGTTATTGGGGGTAATAAATGAGTCTACGTGACTCAACAGGCCAACTCCTTCATGCTGATGCCACTTATTGTGATTATAGATACAATAAAGGAAGCCAATTTAGACCACGAAAAGAGGAGAGATACTAATTTTGAATTGTATAATATAGGATTAATATCACCATTAGCTAGTCTCACATATCCTACAGTCATTTGCAGGAGACTGGGCATTTAATGTTTCATTGGGTGCTTATAGTTTATTATACCAAAAAAAATTGGCATATTATCTCGGGTTTTTACTTCTACATTCTATTTAAAAGAGAGGCACAGGCAATCACCATGGTATCCCTTGCAACATGACTTAATATTTTTAAACATAAAAATAGATTGTCCATTTATTTCAAAATGAGAGAATTTGTTTTCTGTTGCTCTTGCCACTGTATATTCATAGATCATTTTTTAAAGCTTTCTTAACATTCCTGACACTTCAAAAGAGGATATTATCCCAAGTTGGCACTTAGTTTAATCTGCATAGGGGGTGGTTTGTTTTTCTCTTATTGATCCTTGAAGACTTTCATTTGTCTTTCCCATATGGCAAAAATGGGTACATATTTTGTGAGCATCTGCAAGGCAATATTTAATATCCTCACATTGCTAAGAAATTATGTTCAAGCTGACACATGTTTTCACAACCAATGTAGTTAGAACGTGTAATGTCACTGTGCCCTAACAGAATAAGAATCAATCGTCAGTTTTGTTGAACATTAAAAATGTTATGATGCTCTGTAATTCACTGTGGACAAGACTGCATATCAATTAATTTATTTCAGCAAATTTATTTTATCATGTAACATTTCTTTTTTTCTATTTGATCGAAATGTTCATCAGGAAAAATATAGAATCAGGATGAACGTTGATATGCAAAATAATATAATATATTATCACAGATGACACCATGATCTTTATGTTTATATGCCACATTCACACCAGATGAGACCCTAACTCCTTGGGTGCAGCAATTTTGAGATTTTTTAAACTTGATAAACAAAACACTCATTTCCATTATGCTTTTTATTCAAAATATTTTTGACTACATTTGTGATACCACCTTTAGAGTGAAATTATATTCCACATAAGGAAATAAGTAACATTGGTCTATGCTTTCACACCAAAACTGGATTGCCCAGTGTGAAACACAATATTTTGTTACATTGGCTCTGAGAAAATTGTAAATGCTTCCAAAATTTAAATTCCACATTAAAAGATAAATGTGTTTTCACCACTGAGAGTATATAATTTATGTGCCACCAAAAACTGCAGTCATTTAGGTGTAAAAAATTCTCAAAAGCTTTTAGCAAAATCTGTTGCATAGCATTAAATTAATATTTTGTATACTAAGTTAAATATAACATTCATATTTCCTCCAGAAATTTCTCTACTGTAAATAATGCAGAGATGACTAAACATTGCTGTTAAAATCTTAATTTTATTCCTCTAATCTAAGGATCATAATTTTTCTGAAAAGGGCCAGATAGTAAATATTTTAGACTCTGTGGGCCATATTGTTTCTCTGTCAAGTACTCAGTACTATCATGGGAGCAAGGAAGCAGCTATAGACAATAAGTAAACAAATTGGTATTACTGTTCCAATAAAAATTTTAAAAACAGGCAGCAAGGTCTGTGAATCATGGTTTGCCAGTCCCTGCTCTAATCAATTGTAGTTATCTATTGCATAGATATAACACATGCTTTTTACCTTCTTACAAATAATTAGTAAAATAATGGAATTGAAAGTTTAACATAACTAAGGAATGTAATGAGCATTGCATAGAATATGCACGAAGTTAAATATAATTGGTAGAACTGAGAAAATATCCTCTGTTTATTGGAAAAAAAGGTTTCAATTCATCTTCTCATTTGTCCCATAAATATTTATTTGAGTGAATAGCAAATATAATCCCTTATAACAGGAACCAGAGAAACAGTGATAGAAAAAATAAGATATGGTTCCAGTCTAAGTGAGCCTGCATTTAACGCTTTGAAGAACACACCTGTGAGCTTTGGGGGAGTATCCTCCACTGTGAGAGGTAAAAGAGTTAAATGAAGATTACAAAGCCTTATTTTTTTTTCTCACCATTTTAGGCCTCTAAATCTTTCCTAAGTGAAAGATTGAACTGTTCATTACAGGAACAAATAAAAAAGGAATAGAAGAGAACAAAATACCATGAATCAATAACAGAGTTGGAGTATGAAAGTTCATAGAATTTGCTCAAAGTCATGCCTAAAGTGACAATCATGGAAATTCATATTGCAGCATGACTTCCCAGTAGTGTAGGTTCCAGTCTAATTGAATGCAGCTTTGTTGCTATAAGAAATTAGAAATAAGATACAGATAACATATTCCAAGACCTCTAGTAGATGTCTGAAGACATGGATAGTACTGAACCAAAAGGACATAGCTCAAATATATGCCCCACCAAATATACCAAATTGTAATCCCCAGTGTTGGAGGTGGACCTGGTAGGTGTTTGTGTCAAGGGAGCAGATCTCTCCTACCTTGGTGCTGCCCTTGAGATAGTAAGTTCTTGAGAGATCTGCCTTTTCAGAAGTGTGTGGCCCCTCCCGTGCCACTTATCTTGCTCCAGCCATGTGAGATTCCTTCTCCCCCTTCTCCTGCTGACATGATTGTAAACTTCCTGATTCCTCTCTAGAAACAGATGCAAGCATCATGCTTCCTATAGAACCCATAGAACCATCATTCAATTTAATCTTTCTTTTAGGTTACTGAGTCTCAAGTATTTTTTATAGCAATGCAAGAAAGACCTAACACACCTATATACAACAGTTTATATTTTCTATACATATATAACTATTATAAATTAAACTAGGCACAGTAAGAAATTAACACAACTGATAATCATTATAACAATATACTGTAATAAAAGTTATTTGAATATGGTCTCTCTCTCAAAATATGCTATGACTCTACTTACCCATCTTGTGATGATATGAGATGATAAAATGCCAATGTGATGAAATAAAGTGAGGTGACTCATGTAAGCATTGTGGCCTAATGTTAGGCTACACTGATCTTGAACACAAGCACTGCAATCCTGGACAGTAATTCTGATAACCAAGGGGACTACTAAATGATGAACCAGAAGGTACCATGTACAGTGTGGAAACATTTGACAAAGTTATGATTTATGTGCCAGATGAGAGAAGGTGGATTTCATCATGCTACTCAGAATAGCATACAATTTAAAACTTATGAATCATTTATCTCTGAAAATTTTCAGTCAATATTTTCAAACCATGGTTGACCATATGTAACTGAATCTGGGGAATACAAAACTGGGGTAAGCAAGGACTACTATTAGTTTTAGAGCATCTACTATTTAGTAAAGATACTACAATGATTTCTCCATACATTATCTTCCTAATACTAAACAATAATCATCTTAAGAGCGTGTATTCTGAGTCTTTGCTGAAGAAAATCGATAGGCAGAAATCACAAGCATTTCTATACACCAATAACAGAAAGAGAGCCAAATCATGAGCAAACTCCCATTCACAATTGCTACAAAGAGAATAAAATACCTAGGAATACAATTAACAAAGGATGTGAAGGACCTCTTCAAGGAGAACTGCAAACCACTGCTCAAGGAAATAAGAGAGGACACAAACAGATGGAAAAACATTTCATGCTTATGGTTAGGAAGAATAAATATCGCAAAAACGGCCATACTGCCCAAAGAAATTTATAGATTCAATGCTTTCCCCATCAAGCTACCAATGACTTACTTCACAACTGGAAAAAAACCACTTTAAACTTCATATGGAACCAAAAGAGAGCCCATATAGACAAGACAATCCTAAGCAAAAAGAACAAAGCTGGAGGCATCATGCTACCTGACTTCAAACTATACCACAAGGCTACAGTAATCAAAACAGCATGATACTGGTTCCAAAACAGAGATATAGACCAATGGAACAGAATAGAGGCCTCAGAAGTAATGCCACACATCTACAACCATCTGATCTTTGACAAACCTGACAAAAACAAGCAATGGGGAAAGGATTCCCTGTTTAATAAATGGTGTTGGGAAAACTGGCTAGCCATGACAGAAAGCTGAAACTGGACCACTTCCTTACACTTTACACTAAAATTAACTCCAGATGGATTAAAGATTTAAACATAAGACCTAACACCATAAAAACTCTAGAAGAAAACCTAGGCAATACCATTCAGGACAGAGGCATAAGCAAGGACTTCACGAATAAAACACCGAAAGCATTCACAACCAAAGCCAGAATAGACAAATGGGATCTCATTAAACTTAAGCATTTCTGCACAGAAAAATAAACAAATGTTTGCAATCTACCTATCTGACAAAGGGCTAATATCCATAATCTACAAAAAAAAAACTAAAGCAGATTTGCAAGGAAAAAACAAACAAACCCATTCAAAATTGGGTAAAGGATATGAACACACACTTCTCAAAAGAAGACATTTATGAGGCCTACAAACATATGAAAAATGCTCATCATCTCTGGTCATTAGACAAATGCAAATCAAAACCACATTGAGATACCACCTCACGCCAGTTAGAATGGTGATCATTAAAAAGTCTGGAGATGACAGATGCCAGACAGGATGTGGAGAAATAGGAACACTTGTACACTATTGGTGGGAGTGTAAGTTAGTTCAGCCATTGTGGAAGACAGTGTGGCAATTCCTCAAGGATCTAGAACTAAAATACAATTTGACCCAGTAATCCCATTACTGGGTATATATCCAAAGGATTATAAATCATTCTATTATAAAGACACATGCAAACGTATATTCATTACAGCACTGTTTACTATAGCAAAGACCTGGATCCAACCCAAATGCCCATCAATGATAGACTGGACAAAGAATGTGTGGTAAATATACACCATGGAATACTATGCAGCCATAAACAACAATGAGTTAATGTCCTTTGCAGGGATATGGATGAATCTGGAAACCATAATTCTCAGCAAACTGACACAAGAACAGAAAACTAAACACTTCATGTTCTCACTCACAGGTGGATGTTGAACCATGAGAACACATGGGTACAGGGAGGGGAAGGTCACACACTGGGGTCTGTTGAGGGGTCAGGGGATAGGGGAGGGACAGCTGGGGGTGGAGAGGTTAGGGAGGGATAACATTGGGAGAAATGCCTGATGTGGGTGACGGGGGGATGGATACAGCAAAGCACCATGGCATCTGTATACCTATGTAACAATCCTGCAAGACCTGTACATGTACCCCAGAATTTAAAGTACAATAAAAAAGAGCTGAAAATTCTATTTCACATTTTGGCACATGTAGAAACTAAAGATAAGAAAAAAAAACATGTTGGTCAATCAACTAATGAGAACGAAGTCAGATAAGGACTCAAATCTTTCTACCTTACAAATCTGTGGTGCTTTTGTTTTATTTTTTTTACTCTTCTTTTTTTCCTGAGAGGGAGTCTTTCCCTGTGGACCAGGCTGGAGTCCAGTGGCATGATTTTGGCTGACTGTAACCTCTGCCTCCTGAATTCAAGCAATTCTTCTGCCTCAGCCTCCCAAGTAGCTGAGATTGCAGGTGTGTGCCATGATGCCTAGATAATTTTTGTATTTTTAGTAGAGATGGGGTTTCATGATCTTGGCCAGGATGGTCTCAAACTCCTGACCTGGTGATCTACCCACCTTGGCCTCCCAAAGTGCCAGGATTACAGGCATCAGTCATTTTCATTATAACTTGATGTGCAAAGGAAATCAAATTAATAGCAACATGAGATTATAGGTACTATTATGAAAATAGCAATTAAAAAAAGTTTTTAAACTCTAATACTTGGCTTGTACTAAATAGCATACATCATGTCCCTTCTCTCATCTATTTGAAAACATTTGCTGGAATATGTCTGTTTAAGTGTGACTTTTCTATCCTCTTTTGCAAATAGTCTTAATAACTTCTCAGTTACAAGAGTAAAATATATACTTAATATAAAAGATTAATATTAACAGCAAGTCATTGTGACTGTCTAGAGAACAGTTTACTCAGCTATATCACAGAAAGAGCATGCCACTTACCTACAACAGAATAGGTTTTTTTCCTCTGGATTAAAAGCTACGATTTATTAATATATAGTCTTATTGAGCAAGACAAACATTTCATATGGAGACGAACTGGTACACAAAATATGAGCGTAACTAATAAAAAAAGCCTTATTCATCAGATCTAAGGGTTTCATTCAGAACTTCTGTTTGAGACCTACATGACTAAAATTGCCAATTAAAAAGTCCTCAGTTGCAAGACTAAATGCAAAATAAACTGTTCATAAATTCTGTGCTTCTATTGATAAAGTTATTTCTCATAAAGATATGGGCTGATAATTCTGATAACCCTATATGTGTATACTGGCTTTGACAAGTAAATGGATAATGTATGGTAGTAGCCAGGTTTTTTACTGTTGGAGTGGGAATTTAGAGATAGGAAAGGGGAACCATCTGGAATCATGCATATGTAATAAGTCATGCCAGTTAGAATGGTAATTATTAAAGTCAGAAAACAACAGATGCTGGCAATGACATGGAGAAATAGGAACACTTTTACACTGTTGGTGGGAATGCAAATTAGTTCAACCATTGTGGAAGACAGTATGGCGATTCCTAAAGGATCTAGAACCAGAAATACCATTGGACCCAGCAATCCCATTACTGGGTATATACCCAAAGGATTATAAATCTTTCTACTACAAGACACATGCACACGTATGTTCATTGCAGCACTGTTTACAATAGCAAAGACTTGCAACCAACCCAAATGCCCATTAATGAAAGACTGGATAGAGAAAATGACACATATATACTATGGAATACTCTGCAGCCATAAGAAATAATGAGTTCACGTTCTTTGCAGAGACATGGATGAATCTGGAAGCCATCATTCCTAGACAAACGCCACATGTTCTTATAAAGAGAGTTGAATGATGAGAACACATGGACACTGGACACAGGGCAGGGAACATCACATGCTGGGGCCTGTCAGGGGTGGAGGGCAAAGGGAAGGAAAGCATTAGGACAAATACCTAATGCATGTGGAGCTTGAAACCTAGATGATGGGTTGATGGATGCAGCAAACCACCAAGGCACTTGTATACCTATGTAACAAACCTGCATGTTCTGCACACGTATCCCAGAAATTAAAGATTTTAAAAAAGAAACAAAAGTGGGGGGGAAAAAGTCATGTTAGAAATTACACTCAATTTAATGTGATAGAAATGGCAACTTACCTCTGTGGCCTTCCCTCTGAAACATTCAAGTCTGCTTGAACAACAGCACAACAGACACAGCACAATTGAGATCCCACTATACCAACCTAATAGAATAATGACCAAAATTCAAGGAGAAAATGCTTTTACTGTACTTAGTGCCAAAGACTTAATAAGTACTCAAACTCTAACCTCTACTGAGAGAAATAATAGAAGCTCCTGATAGCTTAAGTACATCCTATTGTTATCAGTAAGAAAATTGGGTAAATCAGTAAAGGCTTTATGTTGCCTTCATTATTAAAGATTAACGATTTGATAATTCTATTCTAATGGTAAACCCTGCAATGTTTAATGCCTCTCATCAGTTTTAGCTTTTGTTGCATAGGTACAAAACAAAATATTATTTTGATCACATTATATTGTACTTTTCATATTTGCTTTACCTAAAATAAGCTTACTGTTTAGAAGGATATGTTATTAAAATATTATTTACCTAGAGCAATTTTTTCTTTATTTTAGGGCAAATTATGCAGAAGACAAATCTCTTTGAACTATGCTATATATGGCTGTATAATGTATATAAAATTATCATAATTTATAATATTGGTATAGAGTCAAGAATAATGCATCATTTTAATATCATTGTCTCCTTTTGAATACTTGTAATAACTTATTAGACATGTTATTTTCACCACTCTTACATTACAAAGAAAATGTTCTTCTTTCTTTAGCTTTCACCCACAAGGGCCGGTTTCATTGCTTTCATGAATATAGTATAATGGAGCTGACATTTCAAGATCCATTTTGAAGTATAATGAGTATTTCCCCAACATAAAGCACTTTACAATATATAACCCAAGAGAGTTTATCCTCAGTTCCCCTATTGGATTTAACTGAGGATGGCTATGAATGAGAATGATTTATTTCCAAGGTTGACAAGCAGCACTGACTGCCGTTTTGTAAGACATTGCTTATTTGGCTGTTCTCTCACAAGAGACTCTTTGTTTCCCAGGGAATTTGTTTTTAAAAATGTTTAATTATCTCTATAAGTAAAAGGTTGACAACAATTAAATCAAAGATTAGATCCCCTTGTAAAACTTCCACTGTAAAACATTCTGATATTCTCCTAGTCTAGATATTACAAGGATGACTGAAAAACGCAGTTTAGACTTGCCATGGATTAATTATGGTTAATTGTAAACAATTTGAATCAAGTTATCTTACAGCAGTGGGTATAAAACCAGAATTTTTATTGTTGGAAGGATGAAAAAGAATACAATTCCTATCTGTTGGTGAAGATTATAATCTGATATTAAGAGAGTTCATTTATTTTCTCTGTTGCTCTTTTTTATACAATTTTTTTCTTCCCTGCAGGTGTAGCATATGAATTATCTCAAAATCACATTGAAAATGTGATAGGTATAATTTGTCAAGGTAGGTCGGGTTCAACCTGCATTCTCGTTTTGTCTTTTGTAGTACACCACATATACAGTGTAAAGTAACTTTTAAAAATACCAGTGTATCTACGTAATTATCAAATAGTTTGTGTTTTCTCCTTACAAACCTTCAAGAACTATCAGTTTATAACACTACCCTCTTCTCCCCAAAAATATGTAGGTGTTTTGAGCTACATATTATTTCCTGAAAAATGTATAGATTATCATCTAATGCACATTAATGTATTTCTATATTTGTAGGTAATGTAGTTAATCCAAAGTATGGCACAAGCTATCTATCTGTAATGCACTCCCCTTTTCAAAGCAAGTCTAAGGCATTTCCTTATTGTATAAACTAGTTATCTAGAAAATTGCAATTATTTCAGAAAAGTGCAATTTTTTCAAATTATGTAGGGATTATGTGCTCTTAAGGGTACTTTGAAAATGGTAGGTTTTCCAAAGAAAGTCTTAAAAGCATTTATGGGAGTCCAAAAAAAAAGTGCTTTCAGTAAGAGGAAAAACACTTTGATTCTGTTAAATAGATCACCCAAATTATTCTCTATACAGTTTCACTCCTGAAAGCCACTTTTTTCCCAGTTCTTTTCATTTTCATTCCCATAATTGTCCTTCCTAAGATTATTATATATAATGTAATTTTGATAACATTAATGGACTGGTTTATAGAAAATATTCAAAAACAGAAAAGGTAATATAAAAAAGAAGAAGGAAGGCCAATTGGAAAATTCACCCTATTAGCAGGTTTCAAGTATGAGGCCAGCTTTAAAATGTGCATTTATAATTAAATCACTGTTAGAATTCATTCTATAGCAGCACCTTGAAAATGAAGACAGAGCTTCAAAAATGACTGTTGGCCTTCATATTAAAACAAAGCACCTTATAAATTATTTACTTCATATGTTTTGTTTTGGATTCTATTATCCTGGAGATAAAGAGAAGCCATAAGATCTATAATATCAACTTTTCAAAAATAATCAATGTGATTCAGAGATACTTTGAGTTAACAATATCTTTCTGTTTATAGGAAATCCCTGGGCATCCAAACTTTGGTCTATATTCTTCATAGAAATATTATAAAATACTCTTGAAACATCATCTCAATATATTATCATTTATAGAAATAAAACAGAAATACTTACAAACTTAGAAAAGAAACCTTATGAAAAAGGGAAAAAAATGAGCTCCTTTATATCCTCCTCATGTGACCTAAAATTCTACATTTGATCAATCACTTCTATAATTCAGATAATATCTTTCCCAATCATTTAACTGTGGCTGGAATAATGTTAAGAAACAATACAGTGATGATTAAAATATTTTAAACCAAACGGTGTATTTCCGAATACAGAATGGTAAATAGAAAAATTATGTGCCACTGAGCATCTTTTTCGATTATTAATATTGATGTCCAATATTTTTATATTGGAGAAGACTGTTTCTATGAATGCATAAGAAGTCACTAACATATTTTGAGGTTTTAATGTATTTTTGAGAGTTTAAGAACTTCATACCATTTTGTGCAATGTCTTAAAACGAGTACCTGCCATAGAAATAATGTGTATTCAGTACTTTTACATTATTACTATAATTCTAAAGACAGATCAAACATCTTTTGGTGCCAAAAAGCTTATGCCATGCTGCTCATATGATTACTATATTTTTTAAGTGTACTGATGTTGTCATAAATATTTAATCATTTCTTAGATACACTTTCCCTCTTCTTTCTTAACTCACATGGTACAATCTGTATAGATGGGGTTTATATGTTTGTAAATATACACGTCTGAATAAGAATAATAATTGTCCTTATACAAGTCAGAAAAGGTAATTTCCTTTTACTCATGATTAATGAAAATGTTCATTAAGTCAGAAGTTGAAAAATGAACAACTGATTTGGTAGTATTCCAATGTAGTTTAGTTGTAATATCAGAGGCTAGGTAAAATGTTTGTGATATGTGTATCAATGTGTATATATGTATATATAATGGGTGTATATGCTCATATGTAAATATGTGTATACACACATATACGTATATATATATATATATATATATATATATATATACAATTTTACAACATATCTTTAACATGCCTTTTACCATATACATCTTATTTGATCCTCACATCTACTGTTATGTCAGGTATTATTATCTCAGTTTTATAAATGAAGAAACTGATGTTTTCAGAATATAATATAGTTTCCTATATATAGGATATTTCATTATTTTCATATTTTCACTTTATTAGAAAACACCAAGGTATGCCACACCTACTATACTGCTACTGAAAAAACAAGCATATATATATTCATATGTGTATAGATGTGTGTGTTTATCATAAACATTTTAATTAACCTCTGATATACTACTATACTGCTACTGAAGAACATAATAAAATACTTCATATGGAAATATGTATGAAATATTTTTGTATTCTTCAGTAGCAGTATAGTAGTTGTGGCATACCTTAGTGTTTTCTAATGAAGTCAAAATTTAGAAAATAATGAAAATAAAATATCCTATATGTAGGACACTATATTATATTCTCAAACATCAGTTTCTTTGTTTATAAAACTGAGATAATAATGCCTGACATAACAGTAGATGTGAGGATCGAATGAGATGTATATGGTAGAAGGCATGGTAAAGATGTGTTGTAAAATTGTGTCATTTCATGAACTGAAACAGACATTTCCAAACACAGAAATCACAATGTTTTTTTCCTCTGTTCTATTTAAACCCAAATATGATCACTGGAGAGCTAAATGGACATGAGATAAAGAAGGCTGCATACACTAAACAATAACGGTTGATTTCTGACCTTCAGCATCAATCTCAAGAGAAGTCCCTTTGCTTTCTGAAGGTGCTAAAAGGCTCTAGCTTTTTTTTTTTCTTTTTGAGACAGAGTCTTACTCTGTCACCCAAGCTGGAGAGCAGTGGTGTGAACTTGGCTCACTGCAATCTCCACCTCCTGGGTTTAAGGGATTTTCCTGCCTTAGCCTCCCAAGGAGGTGGGATTGCAGGTGTGTGCCACCACACCCAGCTAATTTTTGTATTTTTAGAAAAAAATATATACATACATTCTTTTTTTCAAAAGCATAGGCACTTGGCTGTCATCCAAAACTTGGATTTTTTAAAAGATCTCTTTGAAAATTTGGATAATGATAATTCAATTTTATTTATGAAATCATCATAATGTTATTTGTAGCCAGCATTGCTTAGTCATTTACCTTACTCTAGAGTTTACAATGTAAGTGCTTACTGGAGCACAGTTACAAAACCCACGGGCATCTAAACAGTGAGACATAAGTAAACCTCTCCGAAATTAATGAAAATGGGTTGCTTAGTTGCAACTATTGATTGAAAAGTTTAATCATTACTTAAATAGAAAGAACCAACCACATGTATATTCTGCATTTCTACATAGTTTAGAAAAGTGATTTATCTCCATTAAGAATAATTTCAACTAAAATAAATCACCTGAAAATCAGACTGAAACAATTTACAAATCTAAAGAGTAATGCATATTTTTCTTCTATAAACTTCTGAATTATATGAATTCTTGGAGGTTATCTGAAATCACCTAGAAATTTGCAATACCAAATATATGAGTGTGACGCATAACAGGCCTAGTGAATTGAAGTGAATACATGTCTAGATGTGTGTGATGTGTGTGATAAGCAAGTGCTATAGATAAGCAAGTGTAAAATTAGGGTTTTATTCAAACTTTCCTAATACATAAATCTTACTGAAAAAAAATCGGGTTTCAAAATCAGCATTATCACAGTGCTAACCAAAGTTGGAATTTCTACCAAGATAATAGTTTTTCTACTTCCTCCTTTACCCACCTTCCGAAAGACAACGAAATTCAATGTTAATACTAATTGGAAGGATTTAATAATGGGACTCACAGCAGAAAAACAGACAGAAACTCTATTGGAATGCAAATATAACATTCATGGTAGAAGTTATTTAAACTACCAAACAATCTATTCAGCCAGTCTTTAGAGAAAAAAAATGCCTTCATTCTGAAGTTAGAGTATTAAAAGGATGCACACACATGTTTATTGTGGCACTGTTCATGACAGCAAAGACTTGAGACCAACCCAAATGCCCATCAAGGATAGACTAGATAAAGAAAATGTGGCCATAAAGAAAGACGAGTTCATGTCCTTTGCAGGGACATGGATGAAACTGGAAACCATCATTCTCAGCAAACTGACACAGGAACAGAAAACAAAACGTTGCATGTTCTCACTGATAAATGGGTGTTAAACAATCAGAACGCAGGGACACAGGGAGAGGAACATATCACACACAGGGGCCTGGGGGTTGGGGAGCTAGGAGAGAAAATGAGGAGGGTAGGGGGACTGGGGAGGGATAGCATTAGGAGAAATACCTAATGTGGATGATGGGGTAATGGATGCAGCAAACCACCACCATGGTACATGTATACCTAGGTAACAAACCTGCATGATCTGCACATGTACCCCAGAACTTAAAGTATAATAAATAAATGTTTTTTTTAAAGAACGCTGGAGGTTTAAATTTTTGCAAAACCATAAACCTAGAATTATCTATATGACTGAAAACCCTAATTTGTTTTTTTCCCATTAAACCAGTGACTATAAAGAATTATGGTTATCTTGAGGATTTGATGACTGCAATCTAATATAAGACATTAATGCTTAGTTTGGCCTCATCCATTGTTTGCATGAAGCATGGGACTATTGTGATACAATAAAGATTTACATTTTTAAGGGCCCTATTTAACATATATACCATGAATAACAGAGTTGTCCTAAAAGTATTACATTCTGGATAAGACAAGAAACTGATTATCAAAAATATAAATTTGGGTTCTTTAAAATTCAAAATTGACCCCAATTTTATCTCGTCAGAACTGTTGAATGTTTATGACAGCTGAATCCTAAACACAGCTTTCCTTCTTTCTTAGAGAAATTTAATTGTTAGGAACTCTAGACTCTTTTGCATTATGATTATTGTAAATAACACACAACCCCAACAATAATGATTTTTCATTCAATGCTCAAAACATTTCTCAATTCTATTTTTTTTATTTAAAATGAAGATTCCAGCAATATGCCCACAAGGATTAAGTCACTGAAGTTCAATAAGTTGCATGGCCTGAAAAATTTATTTCACTCTTCCTTTATTCTCAGCAATTTTAAAAATTAATTAATTTATTTATTTTTGCTTTCTGGGGAAGTCTCTCTGTTCAATGAAAGATCTTTGTTTTTACTGAGTGTGCTTCTGAATTATTTGTGAATCACAGCAGACTTTACTTTTTTAAATATGCATAACATTTTAATACATATATTTTATTTATAAATTTATTTCTAATATATCACATATTATACACTTATACATTTTAAATATATTATTTATAATTTAATATACAATAATTAATATGTGTTTTATAGATGTTATATGTAAAATATGTATTTTAAATATATATATATATTTTTTTAAAGCAAGTGGAAAGTGCTGAGAGGTTGGTGCGTGCTTTTCTTTTAGTTGGTATTTTTGCAGGACTCTGAGAAATCTAGTAATTGAGGCATCTGTTTAGAACAGGTCACAGTGGCTGGATTTTGACCAAGATTCCAGGCCAGTGTCAATGGCAAAGTTAAGAAAATTGTTCCAGATTGTATTTTATATAACTGATGGTATTTTTGTTTGGCTGTAGAAGGAATTTTCAAATGGTCTTGTCTGTGTATGTCTATAATACAGCAGCTGATAAAATATACATTTGCTTTTAACCTATGACTTACGTTACAGAATTGAAGCTGAATAACCTCTATGTTGCAGCTTAGTTTTAAACAAGAAAACCATTATTACTAAAACAAAATAACAAAATAGCCAATTACAATGGCCTTTTAAATTTTTAATATGTTTTATTTTATCACTAATAAAATAACTCATCTCAGAAATACTGTATACTACTTGGTAAATAAGTTAATAAGACAAAGTAATAAATGTATGTGGTTATTACCCCCTTTAATATTATTCCTTTAACCATACTTTATCTTTTTATATGTAAATTACAGTCTTTTGAATTCTGAAGAATGAGTTATATCTTTAAAAAGTCACTTAAAACATTGTCACTTATAAGAAACTATAAAATAATTTCTAGTATAGCTTATTGTATAATATTTCAAACCTGAAAGTTATGTGTCATTATCTGTTACATTTGATACTATACTAATTGTTCTTGTCACTTAACATAAAAATGTGTTTTTATAATTAAAACATAAATTTATGTTTTGTCATCATCTAGCTTATATATGTATTAATTTAGAAAATCAGTAATTTTGTAAAAGAGTAGAATTAAATACTAAAACACATTAGGTTGATGCAAAAGTAGTTGCAGTTTCGCCATTACTTTCAATGGCAAAAACAGCAATTAGTTTTGCATCAATCTAGTAAATGTATTTTTATAATGGTTGGTTCATAAGAAATACTTTCTGAAAACAATAGCCTCTTAGCTCTTTTTTGACTTCATTCTTTATCACCTTCTGTATTATAAATCCACAGATTGTCTAAAATTTGTGTATCCAGGGTTTTAGATTTTTTATGATTTATTTTATTTTGACCAGAACACATAAGATCTACAAAATTTTAAGTGTGCAATATGATATTTTTATCATAGGTACAATGTTGTACTACAATGATCTTTTATAATGATGACTTTAAGTATTAATGGATGATCAAGTTGGGTATACTTTTTGAGATTATTTGATTTTTCTTTATTCTAGGGATATCTGCTTTACACACAAAAAGGAAAAATATAAGCAAATGTCTTAGTAAATTCAGATTAGTTTTACAGACTTAAAGATTGGAGCTCTGCTTTCTAGCATTAGCTGTCTTCTATGACAACTGTGGGAATGAACTGAAATGTGTCTTAAATATTAAGCTATAGGTGCAAAAAGGGGGATATCTGTCTGTGTCTAATTTATCTGACATCTTCATAATCTCTTATTCTTTATATCTGAGATTTCCTTTTTCTTTTATAAGTAGTGAGAAGTCTCATACACCAAATAACCAAGTCAAGATTTGATGTAAATTTTTGTGTGTCAATAGGAAAGCACTGAAGTTCTAGTTAAGCCTTTTGCTCAACCCACCATCTAACCACAAACTCTTTATTCCAGGATTCTCTGGGTTACAATTCTGTACGTGCACTAAGATTTGTAATTATTATCAACCCCAAAGGAAATGGCTTGTATCATAAAGGCAGCCTCAAAATCCCTGGGCTTGTCTGGGAGTTTGATAAAATTCTTTCATCATGTGGAATATTTTCAAAGAAAACACGCCGTCATAAGTTGTCTACTTCAAGGAGTAATTAATAAATCAGATAAAATATCCCAAGTGTGAGGGAGCTAATTTTCTAATAGAATTAGAGATATTATTAAGGATTTATTTAAATCTGAGATGAAAGTTCTGGAGAATTCTAAGAAGAATGAACCTTAACTTTCAGTTCTTTAAGTGCACTGCCTTCCAGCTGAGAAAAAGTCAAGTTAAGATAACATTGTTTACTTATTAGGTAAAAATAAAAACAAAATAGTGCAAATGACCAAGAACCTAATTGTCATAAAATTATAATAGACATTTCTGAAAATGTTAAAATGATTGACATGTAAATCCAGAAAATGTGTAATAATCTAATACTCATGTAGTACCATAAAGAACATAATTTCTTAGACTTACAGTGCTTTGACAACTTGGCTTTAAAAAAGCTGTATATCTTCTCTTTGATCTTTTAATAGTATAAAATATTATAAAAGTGTGACATTCAATATGAAAGATCATGAAAACATAAACATATTTTTAAGAAAATGACTTTTTAAAAGATTTATCCTTTGTAAACCTCAGGCAATGCTGCATGTAGACTTATTCTACATAAACTATAACAAAATACATGTCATCTCTCAGATAAGTTTTTACTGTCATTGTGTTGTATGTAGCATAATTAAAAGTCCCAAATGATCTTAGGACTTTAGACTATGTTTAGCACAGATAAGAAATGAGCTGTTTTTCATTGCTTAATGATTTTGGTTAACAATTTCTATGAAGACTAAAATTTGTAAGAAGATAATTTAAGGTCAGGCATGGTGGCATATGCCTGTAATCCCAGCATTTTGAGAGGCCACAGAGGGAGGATTCCTTGAGTCCAGGAGTTCAAGACTGGCCTGTCAATATAGTTAGACTTCTACAGAAAAAAATATATCTACCAAAAAAAAAATCGAAAAATTAGCCAAGTATATTGGTGCACACCTGTTGTCCCAAGGACTTGAGAGGCTGAAGCGGGAGGATTGCTGGCAACCAGGAGACAGAGGCTGCAGTGAACTGTGATCATGCCACTGCATTGTAGCATGGGGGACAGAGTGAGCTGCTGTCTTAAAGAAAAAAAAGAATTAAGAGTAAGCAACCTAGTTTTACAGCTTTAACTTTGTAGTCTCTCTATAGAGTCCTTATATACCATAGTAACACTCCCATAAGATGAAAGCATAAGGAATTATTTTATATAGGAATCCTATATAGGAATTATTTCTATATATCCTATATATATAAATAGGTTAATATATAGTCATCTGAATGTATCCATTCATATATATTAAAATTTATAAATAAGTGATAGTAAATAATCAGGATCAGAAAATCATTATTGAAAACCATTACATTCCTTGAAAAATATTCTTTGAAAATCCAGTTCATTCTACAGAAGAAGCAGTAAAATTTATTTTCTACATTTACTTTTGCCCAGATGCAAAAATGTATGTGCTGAGAGCTGTTTACATTTTTGTACTTTTTCATTATTCTATTTTTTGACAAAAGTTATTCATCTTTTAAAAGGGTAGATTTTCAAATAATTATTCTTACTTGCTCCTGTGTATAAGTTATGTATTGTCCTTCTAAATCTAACATGTAATCATTTCTCAACATTATGCTTCTATATTAATAGCATCTATTTATGTGTGTTATATTAATAGCTTCTATATATATATGTGTTAATAGCTTCTATATTAACACATATTAAAATAATGAGCAGTGCCCTCTAACAACTCTTTATGACACTTACTGCGTTTCGGAAATTTAGGCCCAAGTTCAAAATAATAGAACTGTTAGGATGGCTTTTACATAAAAATTATGTTTAGTGTTTCCCAGATGGCCACTAAGTAGCTCCAAGCTCTATTTACTCACCTTATTAATGGAGAGTTAATATAAACAGATATGCATGTGTTTTCCTTCATATATTTTATTAGCTTAACACTTTTGTAAAAGTTGTCCTGTTTATCAAGTTCATGACAATAAAAAAAGCTGTTGATTTAAAGAGATAAATGCCAAATCTCTCAGAGATAGATTGTATATAGATTAAAAATTATTAACATGAATAGGATTCAGATGTTTGTATTCAAATACTTTTGTATAGACAGAAGCATACTTGTGTTAATGCTCAGAGTAACAATGTAACTTGTAATAAATTAATATTTAATAAGATTTTAATTCTAGACTTAAACAATTTTAATTATTTTTCATAGTTAACATACACTTTTCTGGTTAGATGAGGGGTCTTGGAGGTTTGTTCATGTCCTACAGTTCATGATGTGTTTTTAGCTGAAGGACAATCTTGACTTAATCCTTTTGAAATAGTTTTATGCCATATATCAAAGAGAAAATTCCACTTGCCTTCATTCTGATACTATTGATTATTGTAATAAATTATTTAGAACCATTCAATCTTACCATCAATAAGTGGTTTCTCATTTTCCCTCATGCTAGCCTGAAGTCCTCTTTTAAAACCTACAGGACCAAGAAAAGAAGCAATAAAATAACAATAATTCACTGAAGTGCTATATTTACCTTTGACTATTGCCACTACAGAAAACAGATTCAGATCTTTCCCAGTGAAAGCTGACCTTTATACCATAAACAAACTTCTTCAAAATATTTTACAAAACTGAGTCAAAATTTCCAAAATTCTTTTAGTTCAAAGCTAATGATAGAATGAAATTGCTGCTAATAAGAAGTTATTTATATATGTATAATTATTTAGAATTAAATAAAATGTATAATAAAAATAAAATTCTGTCTGGTTGTTTAAATATATTTTAACATTTTTATGTGGATATATGAGCAAAAATCTGTTTCTCCTTGAAATATATAACAAATTAATTTGGTTAAAATCTGTACTTAGAGTTTAGAGTTGACCGAAAGATAGCTCTATAAAATTAAAACTGATCTTCATCTTTAACGTAGACTAGTTTCTCAGTATGACATAAAATATGTCACATATGTTAGCCCCAAATAGATTATTATTTTTAAAAATCTTGCATTATAATTCATGATAAGCCATGGATTGCAGGACCATGTAAAATTCTTCATCTTGTGGAGATAAATTAGAATATTCTTGTGATAAGATAGAATATATTTTTGTTATTTTTATCTTTTCATCATAATCAGAAATTTTTAAAATGAATACACAAATTTTATCCAAGTGTAATCTGGTTTGAATTAACACTGTTATATGTAATTTAAGCTATATACACTGCTTTTATTTTAATTCTGGGATCCCAATACTTTTGAAATACAAAAATTTGACTCTGCAATATATTCTACTATTGCAAGTGAAAAAAATTAAGGCTCTGAAATTGTCTACGGATTTGTCTACCAAGCAAATACATGTATATTCAAATGTTCATAGACTTTTAACCTTTGCATGAATCAGTCCTCTGAAGCCCAACCCTGAATCATGTTCTCTGTATCTCCGGCTAAGAAAATCAACAAACTAAGTTTTCTAAATTACATTAATTTTTCAATATTTTTCTCCTAACTGCAGAACATGTTTAAAAGGTAGAGAGCAAGGGCCTGAAGTCTGGTTCATCAGGTTTAATTGATATTTCCTTCTAATGGGAATTAGGTTGGTTCTTACTTTTCCTGTTCTTTAGTCTTATCATCTCTAAAATGGTAGCATAATGGAAGCTATCCAGTGACTCTTATGGACTATTAATGGAGACAATCCATGAAAAGCACTTAACATATATCTATGTCAATCCATGAACAGCATCTGACATAAAATTGACACCTGAGATTCAGTCAGCACCATTCATTCCAGGCTTATTTGCTGTTAACTGACAATATCTCCTCTGATTGGTTGGTTTCCATGCCATATTGTTTATCATGCATTTTCATGTCATCACTATTAATTTATTAATAAATTAGCTATTGTTATATGGTCCCAATTACAGTGCCTGTTACATATTAGCCATTAACTAATATTAGCACCTCCCTTTCCTTGCCTCACCTCTCCAATCCCTGCCTCCCTAACATCAGTTTTTAGCTGGATAAATTAGTGTTAGACAAAAGGTACTTCAATTTTTTTGCTTTACAAATACTTTTATTTCAAATTACATACACTCAGCTACTATATTATTAACACAAGGAATCACACACTGTAAAGTTTTACTCAAATAACTTGTGGCTAGTATATACAACTGAAAGTCTCTCTAAACAATGTGCATTAGGGTCATTCAGTATTGTTACAGGATTGAGACAAACAGTGTGCCAACTGTGCAAAACAAATAATTGTGTGTTCTTTAGAAGAAACATTTAGCTGAGTAAAGGTAGATTTCAACCAACTCAGCTCACAAGAATTAGAAATAATATGAAGAACATGAACCTTAAAGTGTACATTTTTTTACTCTGAATTCATTGTGAAGATTGTACACCAGCCAAGAATATTGTAGAAAATTAATTTTTTGATTTCCTTAAGTATTACAGTTATTCTGTGGGATTGAGAGAGCAGAGATAAACATTTTTGTTCACCTAATTTGTGAACAGCTATTATAATTAAGAGGAAATAATAAATACAATGTAATAAACAAATAATATATTAATGTTGAAAGAGAAAGCAATACCAAAAAAGTTATTCATAAAATTCCTCAAATTTATAGAAATATATAAATATTATATAGATATTTATTTCATAATTTAAGCTAACCTGTGATTCAATGCTACAATTTAACAAGTTTAAATAACTTACATTTCACTATGGTACCAAAAGTCTAATTACAAAATTCAGTAAATGTTACATATGAAGAGATGATTGGTTTTATTCACAATGACATACCTGAATTTAAAGCCATAATTGTAAAAATTGTTAAACATTTATACAAACTTATCTGTTATATCAAGTCAGCTGGTTGAAGAAATCACACCTTCTAGTATACTAACTACTATAACCACTTTAAGTTTAATATTTTGAAAATAAGAATTTTTGCAATTCCTTAGTAAGAGATTGCATATGATACAAAATATTTGTAATTTGAATTCTTCAATTTTCAAGAGGTATTAGAGAGTAAATTGGTGCAAGATAGCACACCCATACTATCCTAGTAAATTTAAAGTTAATGCAATCTGAATGTAAAATAAATTGAAAAATAGTTTAAAAAGATATTTGATTTTTAAATTTTATAAATGACTTTTTATTAAAAAATTACAGCAGAAATTAAACCACCAAATAGAGTCTTATTTGGAGACACGTCCTTAAGAATGTTTGAGTGTTTATTTTTTTAAGCTCACTTTATTCTTTAAGTGTGAAAAAAAGTCTTTAAATAAAAGGCTTTATGTTTATTTTTATGTACCTAGAAGAACTCAAAATATACTAAAAACTGTTAAAAATAGATGACTAATTAAATAACATTGAAGGATATAAACTCAGCATACAAAGTCAGTAGTGTTTCTATACACTAATAAACTATACGAAAAAGAAGTTAAGAAAACAATCCTATCTGCAATAGCTACCCAAAAACTAAAATTCTTAAGAATAAATACAACCGGAGTTTGGCTGTTAGAGAAACATGTTGCCTTGTTCCCGGCCAAAATAAATAAATAGCCTCTTCCTTCCTAGTTCGTTGTCCAAGAGGTCTGTTTCTCGCAGCTGTTCCTGCTTCAACAGGCGTGAGCCACTGTGCCTGGCCTTCAGTATTAATGTTAAATGTTTACAAATGACAGTGAAATTCTTATCACATAATATGTAGACCATGTGCCTATGAACTTGAAGTTTGTGCAAAATGTGGAAAGAAGGAAGACATTGTTATTCCGTTCAATAATAAATCAGAAAAAACAGAGCATATTGAAGTTCCGCCATAGAAGAAGCTGCAGAAGAAATGAAGAAAGTGATAATGATTTAGATTTTGATATTGATTTAGAAGACACAGAAGGAGACCATCAAATGAATTATTAATATCATTGCATTAAAAGTCGGCCGGGCGTGGTGGCTCACACCTATAATCCCAGCACTTTGGGAGGCCTAGGTGGGTGGATCACCTGAGCTCAGGAGTTCAAGACCAGCCTGGCCAACATGGTGAAACCCCGCCTCTACTAAAATTACAAAAAATACAAAAACATTAGCTGGGCATGGTGGCTCATGCCTGTAATCCCAGCTACTCAGGAGGCGAGGCAGGAGAATTGCTTGAACCTGGGAAGCGGAGGTTGCAGTGAGCCCAGATGGCGCCATGCAGTCCAGCCTGGGTGACAGAGTGAGACTCTGTCTCAAAAAGAAAATAAAAAAATAAAGTCAACTTAAGAATGTGAAATTCTGACCATCTTCTGACGATTTTCCAAAAGATACCGTGAAATCCTAGTGAGGAAATTAGAAAAAGCGATAGAAAAATTGACAAATTTTGTACATGAACAATATAAATTGTGTATACTGTATTACCTAATACCAAACTAAACAAGATTCAGAATCAACGATAGTATAAGAACTAGCTCATGTAAAATAAGATGACATTGTTACATTGCTAGGCTCAAAAATTGGTCCTCAGTATATTTCTTTTGATAAATGATCTTAAGTAAATGACTCAAAACCAAGGCTGTGTAACTTATGTTTAATTGTTACAAAGCAAAAGAAGTGTTTTCAAATAATAATGTTTAACAATTGTATAGCAATATTTCTTTGTATTTTTATGGTACTTATGACCAAAAGCCCGGAAGGTAGAAGGATCACACCAATGGAAAGAGACTCTGGGTCGCAGCCCATTCCAGATGGGGACCCAGGGAGGTGTGGAGAGGCTGGTGGAATTAACGCTCAGAATTCAGTCACAAGAACCAACTGGGAAAGACACAGTATCAGCTGATTAATGCCATTAAGGTACTTGACCCAGCTGAAGAGTCAATTGCAAAACTCAAAACTGCAATCCATGCATTGACTGTATCTGTTGGGACCATATGGGAGGGTCAAAAAGCAATCAACTGCCAATTAGATCGGCTGGAGGAACTCAAATGCATAGTAATGATGAACAAGAGACATTGCTTCATGTGTTAGATGAAGTTGATTGGAAAGTTAAATTTATCCACACTAGACCTACTATGGGGAACTTTCCACAGTGCCATCAGCACCCCCACCTCCAGCACAAGCTGCAAGCAATCCATATCCAGTTGCTGAACTTGCAACACCGGGAAGATCTTCTTATCTAGCTACATAATCGATTTAAAAAAAAGAGAAAGGGAAGAACCCCCTTGGTGAAATACAGTGTACTCTTCACTGCCACTGCCACCATCAAATGGGTTTTTAGAGCTTTGAAACACAATCTTTGTAAATTAATCAAAACTTCCCTGTGAACTACCTGCCTTCTACTGGTAACAGAATTTGACCACTGCCACCCTAAAAGGCAAAACGGGCTTTGATATAGAAAGACTGACTGCTTCCTCTTTAACAGGAGATGCTACACACCTCTGTGGGTAATTTAAGTTGGACTTTTGACTCTAAAACAGCTATAATTCAAGAAAGTTAAAATCCTAATGCACCTGAAGAATCTTGACTTGACTATTGCCTTTGATGTCCGAATAAGGGACTATTGTGAGTACTTAATGCTACACTTACTATAAGAATGGTAATGTTTGTTATCTTTCTCCTGGGCTGGATAGTGGACTATATTTTACTATAGGCTTCAAAAAGCACCTGTAAGGCATAACTGTTCATATTAATAACTTAATAAATAGTATATGAAGCTATAAAAAATTTTATCTATCAAAAAATATTCATATCCAGCCAAACTGAACTTCATAAGTGAAGGAAAAATAAAATCCTTTGCAAACAAGCAAGTATTCAGAGATTATGTCACCATCACGACAGGTTTACAAGAGCTCCTGAAAGAGGCACTACACATAGAAAGGAACAACCAGTACCAGCCATTCCAAAAACATACCAAATGCTAAAGAGCATCAACTAATGGGCAAAACAGCCAGCTAGCATCAAAATGGCAGTATCAAATTCACACATAACAATATTAACCCTAAATGTAAATGGGTTAAATGCACCAATCAAAAGACACAGACTGGAAAATTGGATAAAAAGCCAAAACTCATCAGTGTGCTCTATCCAAAAAACCCATCTCACAGGCAAGGATACACAAAGGCTCAAAATAAAGGGATGGAGGAAGATTTACCAAGCAAATAGAGAGCAAAAAAAAAAAGCAGAAGTTGCAATTCTTGTCTCTGATAAAATAGACTTTAAAGCAACAAAGATCAAAAGAGACAAAGAAGGACATTACATAATGGTAAAAGGATCGATACAACAGAAGAGATAATAATCCTAAATATATATGGACCCAATACAGGAGCACCCAGATACATAAAGCAAATTCTTAATGACTTACAAAGAGACTTAGACTCTCACACAATAATAATGGGAGACTTTAACACTCCGCTGTCAATATTAGACAAATCAACCAGACAGAAAATTAGCAAGGATATCCAGGACTTGAACTCAGACCTGGAACAAGCAAAGCTGATAGACATTTACAGAACTCTCCACCCCAAATCCACAGAATCTTCTCAGCACCACATCACACCGACTCTAAAATTGACCACATAATTGGAAGTAAATCACTCTTCAGCAAATGCAAAACAACTGAAATCATAATAAACAGTCTCTCAGACCATAGTGCAATCAAGTTAGAACTCAGAATTCAGAAACTAACTCAGAACTGCACAGCTTCATGGAAACTGAACAACTGGCTCTTGAATGTTGACTGGATAAACAATGAAATGAAGGCAGAAATAAAGAAGTTCTTCGAAACCAACAAGAATGAAGACACAAAATACCAGAATCTCAGGGACACATTTAAAGCAGTCTCTAGAGGAAAATATATAGCAATAAGTGCCCACGTGAGAAAAGTGGAGAGATAGAAAATTGACACCCTATCTTCAAAATTGAAAGAGCTACAGGAGCAAGATCAAAAAAACTCAAAACCTAGCAGAAGAAAAGAAATAACTAAGATCAGAGCAGAACTGAAGGAGACAGAGACATGAAAAACCCTTCAAAAAAATCAATAAATCCAAGAGCTGTTTTTTTTTAAAAGATCAAGAAAATAGACCACTAGCCAGATTGATAAAAAAGAAAAGAGAGAATAATCAAATAGATGCAATAAAAAACGATAAAGGGGAAATCACCACAGATTCCACAGAAATTCAAACCATCATCAGAGAATATTACAAACAACTCTATGCACATAAACTAGTAAAGCTGGAAGAAATGGATAAATTCCTGTACACTTGTGTCCTTCCAAGCCTAAACCAGGAGAAAGTCGAAACTATGAATAGACCAATAACAAGGTCTGAAGTTGAGGCAGCAATTAAGAGCCTACCACACCAAAAAAGCCCAAGTCCAGATGGGTTCACAGCCGAATTCTACCAGCCACACAAAGAGGAACTGTTACCATTTCTTCTGAAACTATTCCAAATGATCCAAAAAGAGGGAATCCTTCCCAAATTATTTTATGAGACCAATATTATCCTGATACCAAAACCCGGAAGAGACTCAACAAGAAAAGAAAACTTCAGGCCAATATCCATGATGAACATAGACGCAAAAATCTTCAATAAAATACTGGCAAGCCAATTGCAACAGCACATCAAAAAGCTTATCCATCATGATCAAGTAGGATTCATCCCAGGGATGCAAGGCTGGTTCAACATATGCAAGTATGTATAAATGTAATTCACCACATAAACAGAACCAAAAACAAAAACCACATGATTATCTCGATTGATTCAGAAAAGGCCTATGACAAAATTCAACAGCACTTTATGCTAAAAACCCTCAATAAACTTGGTATTGATGGAACATATATCAAAGTAATAAAAGCTATTTACAACATGACAACAGCCAATATCATACTGAATGGGCAAAAACTGGAAGCATTCCCTTTGAAATCTGGCACTAGACAAGGATGCCCTCTGTCACCACTCCTATTCAATATAGTACTGGCAGTTCTAGCCAGAGAAATCAGGCAAGGAAAAGAAATAAAGGGTATTCAAATAGGAAAGGAGGAAGCCAAATTGTCTCTACTTGCAGATGACATGATAGTATATCTAGAAGACCCCATCGTCTCATCCCAAAAACTGAAACTGATAAGCAAGTTCAGCAAAGTCTCAGGATATAAAATCAATGTGCAAAAATCACAAGCATTCCTATACACCAATAACAGACTTAAAGAGAGCCAAATCAAGAACGAACTGCCATTCACAATTGCTACAATGAGAATAAAATACCTAGGAATACAACTTACAAGGAACATAAAGGACCTCTTCAAGGAGAATGACAAACCACTGCACAACAAAATAAGAAAGGACACAAACACATGGAGAAACATTCCATGTTCATGGTTAGGAAGAATCAATATCATGAAAATGGCCATACTGCCCAAAGTAATTTACAGACTCAACACTATCCCCATCAATCTACCAATGACTTTCTTCACGGAACTGGAAAAAAAACCACCTTAAACTTCATATGGAACAAAAAAAGAGCCCACATAGCAAGTCAATTCTAAGCAAAAAGAACAAAGCGGGAGGCGTCACACTACCAGACCTCAAACTATACTACAAGGCTACAGTAATCAAAACAGCATGGTCCTGTTACCAAAACAGAGATATAGACCAATGGAACAGAACAGAGGCATTAGAGGCGACACAACACATCTATAACCATACAATCTTGGATAAACCTGACAAAAACAAGCAACGGGGAAAGGATTCCCTGTTTAATAAATGGTGTTGGGAAAACTGGCTAGCCATGTGCAGAAAGCAGAAACTGGACCCCTTCCTGACACCTTACACCAAAATTAACTCCAGATGGATTAAAGACTTAAACATAATACCTGGCACCATAAAAAACCTAGAAGAAAATCTAGGCAAAACCATTCAGGACATAGGAGTAGGCAATGACTTCATGACCAAAACACCAAAAGCATTGGCAATAAAAGGCGAAAAGACAAATGCGACCTAATCAAACTCCACAGCTTCTGCATGGCAAAAGAAATAGTCAGTAGAGTGAATCGGCAACCAACAGAATGGGAAAAAATGTTTGCAGTTTACCCATCTGACAAAGGGCTGAAATCCAGAATTTACAAAGAACTCAAACAGATCTGCAGGAAAATAATCAAACAAGCCCATTCAAAAATGGGCAAAGGATATGAACAGACACTTTACAAAAGAAGACATATATGAGGCCAACAAACATATGAAAAAAGGCTCATCATCACTGGTCATCAGAGAAATGCAAATCAAAACCACATTGAGATACCATCTCATGCCAGTTAGAATGGCGATCATTAAAAAATCTGGAGACAACAGATGCTGGAGAGGATGTGGAGAAAAAGGAACACTTTTACACTGTTGGCTGGAGTGTAAATTACTTCAACCATTGTGGAAGACAGTGTGGCGATTCCTCAAGGCCTTAGAAATAGAAATTCCATTTGACCCAGCAATCCCATAACTGGGTATATATCCAAAGGACTATAAATCATTCTACTATAAGGTCACATGCACAGGCATGTTCACTGCAGTACTGTTTACAATAGCAAAGACCTGGAACCAACCCAAATGCCCATCGATGATAGACTGGACTGGGAAAATATGGCACATATACACCATGGAATATTATGCAGCAATCAAAAACGATGAGTTCGTGTCATTTGTAGGGACATGGATGAATCTGGAGAACATCATTCTCAGCAAACTGTCACAAGAACAGAAAATGAAATACCGCATGTTCTCACTCATAGGCGGGTGATGAACAATGAGAACACATAGACACAGGGAGGGGAGCACTACACACTGGGGTCTATTGGGGGGAATAGGGGAGGGACAGTGGTGGGGGGAGCCGGGGAGGAATAGAAGGGGGAGAAATGCCAGATGTGGGTGAAGGTGAGGAAGACAGCAAATCACACTGCCATGTGTGTACCTATACAACTATCTTGCATGTTCTGCAGGTGTACCCCAAAACCTAAAATGCAATAAGAAAAAAAAAAGAATAAATATAACAAAGAGGTGAAGGATGTGTACACTGAAAACTATAAAACATTAATTAAAAAATTAAACAAGACATAAAAATGGATAGATATACCATATTTGTGGATTTAAAATTATTATTGTTAAGCAAGGAGGAAATAATTCTCTGTTTAATAAAGGGCGTTGGGAAAACTGGCTAGCCATGTGCAGAAAATAGAAACTGGACCCCTTCCTGATACCTTACACTAAAATTAACTCCAGATGGATTAAAGACTTAAGCATAAGACCTAATACCATAAAAACCCTAGAAGAAAACCTAGGCAAAACCATACAGGACATAGGCATAGGCAAGGACTTCATGACTAAAACACCAAAAGCATTGGCAACAAAAGCCAAAATCACCAAATGGGATCTAATTAAATTTCAAATCTTCTGTACACCAAAAGAAACAATTATTAGAGTAAACTGGCAACCAATAAAATGGGAAAATTTTTTTGCAATCTTCCCATCTGACAAAGGGCTAATATCCAGAATCTACAAAGAACTAAAACAGATTTACAAGAAAAAAACAAACAAACCCTTTCAAAAGTGGGCATAGGATATGATCACACACTTTTCAAAAGAAGACGTCTATGAGGCCAACAAACATATGAAAAAATATTCATCATCACTGGTCATTAGAGAAATGCAAATCAAAACTACATTGAGCTACCATCGCAGGCCAGTTAGAAAAGCGATCATTAAAAAATCTGGAGACAACAGATGCTGGAGAGGATATGGAGAAATAGGAACAGTTTTACACTGTTAGTAGGAGTGTAAATTAGTTCACAAAATGGTTGACATTGTGAAAGATAGTTTGATGATTTCTCAAGGACCTAGAAATAGAAATTCCATTTGAGCCAGCAATCTTATCACTGAGTATATATCCAAAGGAATATAAATCATTCCATTGTAAAGACACATGCATATGTATGTTCACTGCAGCACTGTTTACAATAGCAGACCTGGAACCAACTGAAATGCCCATCGATGATAGCCCGGACAAAGAAAATGTGGCATATATACACCATGGAATACTATGCAGCCATAAAAAACAATGAGTTCATGTCCTTTGAAGGGACATGGATGAATCCGGAAACCATCATTCTCAGCAAACTAACACAAGAACAGAAATTCAAACGCTGCATGTTCTCACTCATAGGTAGATGTTGAATAACGAGAACACATGGACACAGGGAGGGGAGGATCATGCACTGGGGTCTGTTGTCGGGGACCAGGGGAGGAACAGCAGTGGGTAGAGAGGATAGGAAGGGATAACATGGAGAGAAATGCCAGATATAGATGACAGGGGGATGGAGACAGTAAACCACTTTGCCACGTATGTACCTATGCAACAAACCTGCATGATATGCACATGTACCCCAGAATATAAAGTACAATAAAAAATACATATGTAAAAAAATAGTTAATATTGTTAAAATATTCATACTACCCAAAGGAATCTACAGCTTCAATGTAATTCCAATAAAAATTCAAATAGCATTTTGGAAAGCAATCCTAAAATTTATATAGAACCACAAAAGACCTCAATAGCCAAGGCAATTTTGAGCAAAAGGATAAAGCCAAAGGCATCACACAACCTAGTTTCTAAATATTCTTTAAATCTATGGTAATCAAAATAGTAACGTATTGGCAAATAAAGAGACATAAACCAATGGAACAGAATAAAAAGCCCAGAAAAATATCCACACATTTATGATCAACCTATTTTCAAGAAAGATACCAAGAACAGATAATAGAGAAAGGAGAGTCTCTTTAGTAAGTGGTGTTGGGAAAATTATATATACAAATGCCGAAGAATTACATTGGACTCTTATCTCACTCTAGGTAAAAAATTAACTCAAAATCGATTAAGTACATAAATGAAAAACCTGAAATTATAAAACTACTGAAACAATATAAGGGAGAGCCTTCAGACCTTGGTCTGAGCAATGATTCTTTGAATATGACTCCAAAAGCACAGGCAACAAAAGCAAAAATAGACAAATGATATTACATCAAACTAAAAATATTATGCAGAACAAAAAAAATAATCAACAGAAGAAAAGACAACCTATGGAATTGGAAAAATATTAGCACAGCATATATCTGATAAGGAATAAATATCCAAAATATGTAAGAAATTCAAATTAGTCAATAGCAAAAAATCAAATAACCTTATTCAAAAAATGGGCAGAGGACCTAAATGAAATGGAAGCAAGCAAATGGGCAGCCAGTATAGCAAAAGATGCTCAACATAACTAATTATTTGGGAAATGCAAATTAAAACTACCATGCAATATCACCTCACACCTGCCAGAATGGCTACTATCCAAATATTAAAAATAACAAGTGCTGTCAAGAAAATGGAGAAAAGGGAACCCTGGTACACTGTTAGTGGGAGTGAATAATAGTACAGTCAATATGGAAAACAGAATGCAAGTTCCTGAAAAAGTTAAAAATAAAATTATCATATGATCCAACAATCCCACTTTTGAATATATATCCAAAGGAAATAAAATCAGTATGTCAGAGAGATACCTATGCTACCATGTTTATTTCAGTATCATTTACAATAGCCAAGACACAAAGTAAACTTCAGTGTTCAGTAATAGATTAATAAATAAATACATTGTGGTATATATATACACACACACCATGAAATACTATTTAGCCTTAAAAAAAGAATTCTCTCAATTTACATCAACATTGGTGAACCTGGGAGATATGCATAGAAAGACAAATATCAGATGATTTAACTTATATGTGGAATATAAAAAAGTTAGACTTATAGAAACAGCAAATGGATCTTAGGGTGAGAGAAAAGGTTAGGGAGTTGTTGGTCAAAGGATATGAAATTTCATTTAGAAGGAGTAAAGTTTAAGATATCCACTCTACAACATGGTGACTATACTTAATAACATTGTCTTATATATTTGAAAATTGCTGAGATAATAGATTTTAAATGTTCCCATTACAAAAAAAGATAAATATGTGAGTTAATGCATATGCTGCAATTAGCTTGATTTAGGTATTCCACAATCTACATATATATGTAAATATCATGCTGTACACCATAAATATATAAAATTATTTTTATTTGTTATTTAAATAACTGTATTTAAAGAAGAGCTATTGTAATGTATGTATTCTGCATTACTAAATATCTAATTTAATGATTATTTTGAAAAGGTTTCCCTTAGGAATTTTGAGTCAATTAATGGACCTAATGGAGAGAGCTAAGCATTCATTTTAGCTGCAAATAAAATTAACTAAAAGTATCATTGGTAAAAAACAAGAGCGACACATATTTAACCTTCTTAATTATTGCTATTTAGAATAAGGTCAGTATTCCTTTGTGTAAAGAAATGTAAAATCTTCAATTATTTTGAAAGTTAGTATCTTAGTCTATTTTGTGAAGCTATAACAGAATTCTTGAGACTTGGTAATTTATAAAGAAGACAAAATACTTTCCTCATAGTTTTGGAAGATGACTGGAAATTCCAAGATCAAGGTTTCAGCGTCTGGTGAGGACTATCTTGCTGTATCATCTCATAGTGGAAGGAGAGAGGACAAAAGGGGGTCAGAGAGAAACTAAAAAGAAGGCCAAACTTGCCTTTTGGTAAAAACCCACTCCCACAATGGCAAACTCACTCCCACAAATTCATCTACTTTGGGGAGGTAGTGCTCCCATGATGCGAACACCTCATCTCTCAATACCACCACATTGGAGATCAAGTTTCAATTAATTAACTTTGGGGGGATACATTCAAACCATAGCATTCTGCTCCTGATCTTTCAAATTAATGTCCTTTCTCACATGGAAAATACATTCATTACATCCCAATAGTCCCAAAATGTTAACTTATTCCAGCATTGACTCAAAAGTTCAAAATCCAAAGTCTCAAATACTATGAGAGTCAAGGCATGAGTCATCCTGAAGCAAATGGCTTTCTAGCTGTGAACCTCTGAAATCAAAACAAATTATCTACTTTCAAAATACAATGGTGCAACAGGCATAGAAAAGATAGACATTCCTATTCCAAAAGGTAAATAAGACGAAAGGAGTAATGGGCCCCAAGTAAGTCCAAAATCCAATAGGGAGATAGAGACACGAAAATTCCTTCAAAAAATCAATAAATACAAGAGCTGGTTTTTTGAAAAGATCAACAAAATAGACAGACCACTAGCCAAATTGATAAAAAAGAAAAGAGAGAATAACCAAATAGATGCAATAAAAAACGATAAAGGGGAAATCATTAATATGCTGCCTACTGGACACACTAGGATGGAGGTTGGAGCCCCCAGGCCTTGAGCAGCCTTACTCCTATGGCTTTACTGGGCTCAGCCCATGTAGGAGCTCTCATGGGTTAAAGTAGTTTTTGGTTATTTTTGTTTATCTATTTATCAACAGCATTTTGAGGAAAAGCTGAAGTCTTTTGTGCCTGCAGCCCTCCCAAGCTGGTGTTCCATGTTCATAAATCCATAGTTCAGGTGTCTCAGAGGTGGCCTTGCTCCCAGGGTTCCACTAGGCATTGCCCTAGTGGGGACTCTCTATGGTGGTTCCACCATGTCTGTCAGCTGCATCCTGTAAAATCTAAGTGGAGGAATCCATGCCCCCACAATTATTGCATTCTGTATACCTGAAGAATTTGTGGCAGATGGATGCTGCCATGAATTACCCCTTGTACCCTCCAGAACAGAAGCCTTAGTCATATCTGGGTCTACCTGAGCCACAGCTGAGTGGCTCAGAAGCCCTGCAGCAAAATGTGTTGAAGAGAGACCTGAAGTTACCCTGGGCAGCAAGTCCATGGAGGGATTCTTAGCCCTGTCTCCCAAAACCACTCTGTCCTCCTAGAGCTTTGGCCTGTGATGAGGTCAGCCTCACAGAGCTCTGAAATGCGTTTGGCATCATTCTCCCATTGTCTTGAAGAATAGCACCTAGCTTCATTCTATTTATGCTGATTCCTTTTTCAAATATTCCCCTTGCCCCAATACACACACACACACACCCTTGCATGGTATTTCTTTCTTTACATGAATGGGCTGCAAATCTTCCAAATTTGTACATTTGTTATTTTATCACTCTATTCTGTTACTCTATGAAGTTTATACTGTGAAAGCAAAATAAATCTTGAGGCCCCCTCAAATCACTAAGCTAAAGGGAAAAGTCAAGCTGAGAACTAGGGCCAATTTGCCTCCCATTTTATTCAGTCACCCCTCTGCTCACTGAGATAAATGCATATCTGATTGCCTCCTTTGGAGAGGCTAATCAGAAACTCAAAACAATGCAACCCTTTGTCTCTTATCTACTTATGACCTGGAAGGCTCTTCCCTGCTTTTAGTCTTCCTCACTTTGCTTGGAGCTGTCCCACCTTTCCACACCACACCAATGCTCATCTTGCATATGTTAATTGGTGTTTCATGTCTCCCTAGAAGTTGTAAAACCAAACTGTGCTCTGACCACCTTGGGCACATGTCATCAGGACCTCCTGAGGCTGTGTTATGGGTGAGCATTCTCAATGTTGGCAAAATAAACTTTCTAAATTAACTGAGGCCTATCTCAGATTTTCAGGGTTCACAGAATTATTTCTATCCACTCTCGTTTTACTGCATGCAGTTAAAATAAGCCATGCAAACCTTTCCGTATTTTGCTTAGAAATTTCTTTCATCAGATACCCTAGTTCAGAAGTCTGAAAACTTTGGCACCAGGACTGGCCTTGTGGAAGACAAGCTTTCCACAGCTGGGGGTTGTGGGGGAACAGTTTTGGGATAAAACTGTTCACCTAGGACATTAGTTAGATTCTCATAAGGAATGCATAAGCTAGATTAGTCACATGTGCCATTCACGATAGGGTTTGTGCATTTATAAGAGTCAATGTCACTGCTGACCCGGCAGGAGGCAGAGCCCAGGCAGTAAGGCTCACTTGCCTACTGCTCATACCCTACTGTGAGATCCGGTGCTGAACAGGCCATGGATTGTTACTGGTCTGTGGCTTGGGGGTTGGGTACACCTGCCCTAGTTCATTGCTCTTAACTTCTGTCTTCTATAGAGCCCTAGTGCATACCCACAATTCAACAAAGTTTTTTTGCCATTTTATAAGAAGGATGAGCTTTCCTCCAGTTTCCAATAAGACAATCCTCATTTTTGTCTGAAACTTCATCAAAATGGTCTTTACTGTCCATATTTCTACCAAGATTCTGATCACAGCCATCTAAGTAATCTCTGAGCAGTTCTATAGTCTTCCTACAGTTATTCTTCTCTGACTTCTCACCAGAATTTCTCCTAAAGTTATAATCATGGCAATCCAGGCTTTCTCTACTCTGCTCCTCCAAATACTTTTGGCCTCCTCCTGTTACTCAGTGCTGAAGCCCCTTTGACATTTATAGATATTTGTTAAAGCAACATCCCAATTCTCTAGTACCAATTTTCTGTCTTAGTCCATTTTGTGTTGCTATACAGAATACCTGATACTGGGTAATTAAAAAAATAATTTCTCACACTTCTGGGGGCTGGGAAGTCCAAGATCAAGTCCCTAGCATCAGGGAGTCTTCTTGCTGCTTCATTCCATTGTGGAAAGAAAAAGAGCAAGAGAAGACAGAGAAAGAAAAGAAGGCTAAAGTCATGCTTGTAAAAGAAACTCACATTTATGATAATTAATCCATTTTTGAGAGTGGTGCCTCCTTGACACAGAGGCCTCACATTGGGTCCCACCTCCCAACATGGCCACACTGAGGATTTAGTTTCCAACACATAGGGGAAAATTTCTAAACCAGACAGGTGGTCTGAAAACTACAAGAAACTCTGCTTAGGGACCATTATAAGCCAATATTTAATGCAAAAATACCTGTATACACTATCTCAGCAACATAGCCTTTTAATTCGTGCTTGTAACAGAAGTGTGAATGATAAAATAATTAAAGCCTTCTGAAGTAGTCTTTAAATCTGGAGTATCAGAGAGTGTGCGCATGTGTGTGCATGTGTTTAATAGTCTCTGGAGTTAAAGTATGTGAATAGTAATCTCAATTTAGAGTGTTTTTCTAAATGTGAGACTTTGGCCTATTTCTCAGCCTTGAGAATTGGTGCCATTTCTATAATGCTAGTGATTTATAATAATTTAATACGTAAAGTAGCTTAGAGAAGTAAATTATATAGTGTATTAAAATTTACTATTATTTGATCTTAGCAAGTAAGTGCTTAGGGAATAAATAATCCATAAATGTTAGATTTTGAAAAGTGGATAAGCAATGTTATGTTTTACATGTGGGTTTCAAAGAGTAAAAAGTAGCATGGTTACCAGAAATTTCATGTTATTATGACTTACGAAGTGATTACAATGTTTTTCTACAAATAACAATTATAAAAATTATATAATTGACATATTAACCCATGTATGCTTTAGGCTCTTTAGGTCCCCACATAAAAAGGTTCCTGATAAAAGTAAATTTTATCTATGCTGTCATTGGATTTCTGGAATTGTCAAATATTAGGATATTTAATCTAGTAAGAAGCCTTAATCATTTCTGAATCCAAATTCTTATTTTATAAATGAGGAAAGCTGTTACTATTAAATATATTTTACCCATATAAATCACTATGATATAATTTTAGACTTCTCAATTTCTACCACAGTGATAGAATATATTTTTAATGACTAGCAATTCAATATATTCACAAGGCAGAAATGTATTTGTAATATGTTGCCTTTAGAGACATTTGATAGATTTGTTTTCTTCTTCACCAAGACACTTGGTTGTTAATAATTTTAGGGTTGGAGAGTCACTAATTAGCCACTATTAGATTGATAAAACAGACCTAATAATGTTGGGATGAGTCAATTTTGTTCTTTGTTTGTAAATGTACGTGTGTGTCTGTCTTTGCCCACGTAATAAACACACACTCATAGTAATGAACAAATCTACTCAAACTAATCCCAGGATTTTACATTTATAAATTAAAAGAAGAGATTTGCAATACATGCAAACAATCAAATTTGAGATTTCCAAATGTACGTAGAAATCCCATAAACTATTAAGAAAACGAGAATGTTTTTTGCAACACTATAAACGTAGTTAAGATAGGGAATCAACTTAACATATATATGTCTTATCATAACATATTAAAATATAAATTCAAAAAGGACTATAGATAATGTCAAAAGAAAAAAAAAGGAATTAAAGTTAAGAAGATAACAAAATGAATATAACAGAGCCCAGCTCATTGCCTGGTTCATTGGAGGTGCTTAGTAAATGATAAATGATTTTAAAATGGAAATATGTTTGATCTGATTTTTAAAAGTCATGTTTCAAATTATCATTTTCTTTTTGTTTAAATTTAAAGTTAAATTCTAATTATTTATCTTAAATTTATTATAAAATTTAATTTTTTAGTTTTTTACTTACAGTTTTAACTTTTTTTTTATAATTTACTTTTTCAAAACTGTTATAGCTTTCCGAATTCTGTTACAGCCTCATATGGTTTGGCAGTGTCCCCACCCAAAATCTCATCTTCAATTGTAATTCCCATAATCCTCACGTGTCAAGGGATAGCCCAGGTGGAGGTAATCAAATCATGTGGGTGGCTTTTCCCATGCTATTCTCGTGATAGTAAGTTCTCATGAGATCCAATGGTTTTATAAGTGTGGGGTAGTTTCTCCTGCATTCTTCTCCTTTCTACCACTTTGTGGATGAGGTGCCTTGCTTTTCCCTTGCCTTCTGCCATGATTGTAAGTTTCCTGAGGCTTTCCCAGCCACTGAGGTCCTCATTTCCTTGTCATCTGTTAGCCAGAAAGGGGTCTCTGCTCCTAAAGAACATTCCCTTTCTGGCTGGGCGCGGTGGCTCAAGCCTGTAATCACAGCACTTTGGGAGGCTGAGGGGGGTGGATCACGAGGTCAAGAGATCAAGACCATCCTGGTCAATATGGTGAAACACCGTCTCTACTAAAAATACAAAAAATTAGCTGAGCATGGTGGTGCATGCCTGTAATCCTAGCTACTCAGGAGGCTGAGGTGGGAGAATTGCCTGAACCCAGGAGGTGGAGGTTGCAGTGAGCCGAGATTGGGCCATTGCACTCCAGCCTGGGTAACAAGAACAAAACTTCATCTTAAAAAAAAAAAGAACACTCCCTTTCCTTCGTATGCTTTCCTTGTGGATCCCAGCTATGCTGAAATGTGAGTTAATTAAATATTTTTTCTTCATAAATTAAATCTTTTTCCTTTTTAAGTTCCTCAGTCTTGGACAATTCTTTATAGCAGTGAGAAAATACATAGCCCTTATTAAAATGATGTATATAAAAATTTAAAATTAAGAGTCAAATATATAAATTAAATATTATTACAGAAATGTATCTAATCAAATATTCATTAGAATATTACAGAAATAATTTTGTCTTAAAAATGAATGATTAGTTTAACAATATGAAGCTATGCATTGACATTTAAAGTTAGTACATTTACTTAATAGTAAACGAGCCCTACCTAAGCTTATTTTTCTTGCAACACACATGTGAAGAATGGCTACTGAATTTTTTCAGCTGAAGATGATGTAAATAAACGATAAAATGAAAACAAAGAAAGTCTATTCTTATAATTCACTTACATGTAAAGTAGAGCTAGATCATGAATCACCAGTTCCAAGAACTTTAAAAAAAAGTTGGATAAAACATTCACTTTTGAATTTAACAGTTTCTATATCATGCCATTCATTTGAATAATTTGCTAGTGGCAAATAAATAAAGAAAAAATATGACCATCTCTCTTCCTACAGTTCTCCCTGTGTATTTTTGTGGACTTTTCCTCCACCTGTGTATTTAAGAGTTTGTTTCGGAATATAATCTTAGTCTCTTGTTCTGAATCAGCTTAGAGGCAGAAAAAATACACACACACAAACACATATACACATAGACACACACATATGTATATTTAAACAAAGAGGTTTTCTCATTACTTTTCCTAAAAAGGTGTTATAAAATTCCCAAGACTCTCGAATAACTCATTGCCTGTTACTTATCCATCAGATATTGTTCTTCCAATCCAACTTTAACCATTAGAAATGAAGGTCATTTCAAGGGATGTTTCTTTCTGCGTCTTATCTGACAGAAGATAACAAAACCCCACATTTAGTTTGGAAATGAAACATAAGAGGCATTAAAGTTTGAGTTATACAAGTGAATAAGTTAAAGAGATCTGCTGTACAATAAGACTAGAGTAATCAAAACAGTATGGTACTGGTACCAAAACAGATATATATATATCAGTGAAACAGAACAGAGCTCTCAGAAATAACACCACACATCTACAATCATCTGACCTTTGACAAACTTGACAAAAACAAGAAATGGGAAAATTATTCCCTTTTTAATAAATGGTGTTGGAAAAACTGGCTAGCCATATACAGAAAATTGAAACTGGATCACACTTCCTTACACCTTATAAAATAATTAACTCCAGATGGATTAAAGATGTAAATGTAGACCTAATGCCATAAAAACCCTAGAAGAAAACCTAGGCGATACCATTCAGGACATAGGCATGGGCAAAGACTCCATGACTAAACACCAAAAGCAATTGCAACAAAAGCCAATATTGACAAACAGGATGAATTAAACTAAAGAGCTTCCGCACAGCAAAAGAAACAATCATCAGAGTAAATAGGCAACCTACAGAATGGAAGAAAATTTTTGCAATCTATTCAACTGATGAAGGGCTAACATTTAGAATCTACAAGGAACTTAAACAAACTTACAAGAAACAGAAACAACCCCATCCAAAAGTGGGCAAAAGATATGAAGAGACACTTTTTAAAGGAGGTATTTATGTGGCCAACAAACATGAAAAAAAGCTCATCATCATTGGTCATTAGAGAAATGTGAATCAAAACCACAATGAGATAATATCTCATGCCAGTTAGAATGGTGATCATTAAAAAGTCAGGAAACAACAGATGTTAGAGAGGATGTGGGGAAATAAGAATGCTTTTACAATGTTGGTGAGAGTGCAAAGTAATTGAGAAGTTTTAGGGGCAGACTTGCCTTTTTATAATATTCTGGTCCATCTACTCAAACTGCATATTTTACTAATGTTTTCTTTATGTTGTTATTACTCTCAGGGTTATGATAAATGTATTCTAGTGGGCTCAGAATTATATATTTATGGCTTTTCAATACCTGAGAAAATAACTCCTTTATCTAATGGATCCAGACAAAGACCCTGTTCAGGCCACTTATTGACCCTGATTAAATAATGTCTCCATCTATAAACACACATATAAAAATGATGATAAAATCTTGTTCTAGCAAAGCTCTGGTTAATCTCATACTTTGTTTAGAGGAAGTTAACAGCTACAGTGTTCATGGACAATACTCTGTATGTTACCTGTTGTTTCAAATTTTGAACATTATTAACATTGAAGTCTTGTTGCCCTCATAAAAATGTAGTCTATAAAAAAAGAATATTATACATAAACACAAAGAAGGAGCTTATTTAAATAGCAGCCAAAGGTTAACCTGAATTTTTATAACTATAGGAATATTTTAATAAACTACACTTACATATACCCATGCAAGTAGAGAGGGATAGTTTATGTACATAAAGGACTATAAAGGCATACATTAAACCGATAGCTTTATCTCATAGAGGATAATTGGATTCAGTGAGGCAAAGGTTATTATATTTTTCTTCATGCATTTCTAGATTGCTTACTTATTCTAATGCACGTGTATTCCCATATAGTAGGAGCAAGAAAAAATAGCATATTTATTTAGATACATGAAAAAAATGAAGAAAGTAAAGTTCCTTCAATGTTATACCAGATAGAGAAAAGTGACAAAAGCTGGCATTATGAAAAATAATAATAAAGTGTTTCAACAAGAACATATGCATATGAATTGGTATTATATTGTATATATGGAATGGGACTGTTAGTCTTTATTTTATATAGTGAATATATTTCTATTTATGTATCATTGAACATGTGATAGAATATAATGAGATAACATATTTTTTTACAACCACAAACTGAATTCAGGCAACTTTCTTCTAAATTTATATTTCTAGGCATAAATATCCCTTATTACCAAGACTTGTGGATTTATATCATTCTGTAAACTGGTCATTTCTTTTCTTTAAGAATTGGGAGTGGAGTGGACTAATTGAGGAATATTGAATAATTATCAGATGAGTTGACTTTATACAAAAAATAAAAAACTTTTATAAATTGCTTAAATATTTAATTTATTCATGCATGAAATTTCAAAAAAAAAACAGATATATAGATAGCACATTTCACACATATATATTCAGGCCCTAATCCTTCAAACCTGTGAGAGTGTTATTTTACATGGCACATTGGACTTTAGTAGTGTAACTAACACTGTGGACTAAAATATGTAGACTATCTTAGGTTATGTAGAATGAGAAATTAAGCACACAATCCCTTAAAAGTAGATAATTTTCTCTAGTTGGATTTAGAGAGATACAATGGAAGAACTTAGAGAGAACTGAAGTAAGGGATAACTGATCTGCTGTTGCTGGAGGGAGTCACACAGAAAGCATGAGAAGGAAAGAGTGCTCTTTAGGAACAGAGACCCGTTCCTGGCTAACAGATGACAAGGAAAGGGGGACCTCAATTCTCCAACCACAGGGAACTGAATTTGGCCAACAACCTGAATGGGTCTGCACCTTCACCAAATCTGCTAGATGAGAATTGAGCCTGGCCAACACCTTGATTGAGAAGACACAGTTGAGTAACTCTTTGCCTGAACTTCTGACCCAAGAAACTGTGAGATAAAATGGATGTTGTTCCAAGGTACTGTGTTTATGGTAATTTGTTACAACTGCAAATAAAAATTAATACATCTGGTGAAATCATCCAGTTATATGGAGATAATTAGTCTTAGAAAATTTACCATGAAGTTACATTGCTAAAGTTAACTGTAATTGTTAGGTGATTAGCATTGTCTACATTAAAACTTATTTAGGCTAAAATTATTTGCATCAGAGTATTTACAGCCTTGTAAAACTTTATTTCCATGTATCAGAAAATACTCAAGTGACATTCATGAGGAGAATCTTGTCCATGTTCCAAACAGAGAAGTGGTGGATCTCAAGATACCTATGGTTCTCCCCTATGAGAAAGAATACCTCACTAAAAGAAAGAGTAAAATCAATATCGCCTCAGATATTCCAATGTTTTATTTTCTCCCTATTCAGTTTGTTAACTATCATTGATGCAGTGTATCTGAAGTAAAAAGTAAGTTTATAACCCTTCATCTAGATAGCTTAAGGTCAGGCAGCTGATTAGAAAGCTGCAAATGTAAAATTGTTATTTTAGTCACTTACAAAAATCATTTCCCAACAAGGGATACTTTTCCATTGCCATTTACTTCATCAAAAAGTATTCATAAGCATTTATGACATAAATATTCTTGGATATCAGTAGCAGGGAGTACTTAGTTTTTCCGGCCAACTCTGTAAATCACATAACACATAGTGTTTCCTTATTTGCTTTTCTGTAATGATGCTCAAACAATTTTGTCTTTTGGCTATATCATTTGAATAAGATAATCCTGCAGGCATTATATGTAGTAAAGTTATCCTAAATTGATGTTTGTTTGTTATGTAGCCTTACATTTAAAAAATCTGATTGCATTATTTATTATTTTACTTTTTGTCCATATTTACGAAAGTGTTTACAAATAAACTGCCCTCTAACGCCTACATGGATTTTTGAGTATCATAACATTCATGCAATAAGTGAATTTTTTTCCTGATTCCCATCAATAAGGTTTGGATAAATACATTTTATCATAGACAGTATATGATTTTTTTAAATTTCAGTGATCTCTTATAAAAATAGGTTGAAATTGGAGAAAACTCTTCAATGTTGAAGAAAACTCTAAGAGAAACCTAAACCTCATGAGATTTCATATAAGATTTCATAACCAGTCATCTGATTAATCAGCTAATATGGTTTGAAATTAGGTCTGATTAATTAGCTTAATATGAAATTTTGTGAGGTTTAGGTTTCTCTCAGTTTCATACTTGATTCCTCGTGTCTTACCTTTTCAGTAATAGCTTTAGAATTCAATCCAAATGTAGAGTTAAATCAATCTTTTTAATTTCCATTGCAAAGCTGTGATAACTGATTTATGATATGTTAAATCTCAAAACCTTTTTAAATAGAGATTCAGCATCACAATGTTATAAGATGTAATAGCACTATTTGTGTGAATGCTCTCAGACACAAAATACACATATACAGCCTACTGTGTTTATGAAGGTAGGGAAGTTAACTAATTACAGCTCAATATAAATTCTAAGGCATGAAAATAATTATCTCCAAAGTTATGGAACAGTTAACAAAAATTTTGTTAAAGGGAAAAGCCAATACTGCAACAACATTATTCAGTTTTATCCAAATAGTTCTGCTTTAACTTATGTTCACCAATGTGAATCTGACAAACATTGCAAAGAAAAGGATAATACAAGAAGAAAAACTTGAAAGAGCAGTGAAAAAGGAAAAAAAGTCTCGTAACCTTTTTTGTAGACCTAAGCTTTTGTGCCTCTCAATTATTAAATAAAGAAATCTTATTCGGTATCAAAAATATGAGATGATGAGATATTTTTAACTTAAGAAATGGTAGTGAAAAAATACATTGTAGTAGTACCAGAAGTCAAAGAGATATGCTTTGAAATATCTATTTAAGAAAAATAAAAGCAGTGCCTCTAAAAGTCTATGGGTAGACTAGTATAAACCAAGTTATACCTGCCCATTAAGCTGAATACCATGGAAAAATCAAACTCAATCTCACATAAAATATTTTCATTGATAGAGGCATTATGTTTTTCCTATCTTCTCTGTATGCTGCATAATTTATAACTGTACCTTTATGTCTGTGGTCAATATAATCTGCTGGAGGGATTGGTAGGTCTAATATTCCATAGAGTAGTTACACAGTTTTGTGAAAATTCAATGCCACTGGCATTCAGGTCAAGTTGGAGTAAGGGGCTCATGCTTTGATCACCCTCTCTGTCCTAAACACATAATAATGATTGATAAAATATTAAAAAGGAAATTCAAAAGGTACTGCTGGGCTCAAATACAAGATACAAATCTCTGTGTACCAGAAAAAAAATAAAAGCACAGAGTGAAGAGCCAGACTGAAGCTGTAAGCTTACTGAGCACTAGGCCCAGAAGAAGGCAGTGTTGGCCAGGAGTTTAGCTCCTTCAGGGTAAATGCTATCAAATTGCTTCATGTAAAATAAACAACTCTGAATTGTACTAACAAAGTGAAGCCAGGCAATGCAATCTGGACACCCCTACTCCATAAGCTTTTGAATGGAGACAAAAAATAAAGTAATATTATATGTGTGATGTCAGTCACTGCCTGGATCTAAAAATTCCAGAGCGCTTCAAATATAGGGAGGTGATTGGATAAACAAAGCCTCCAAAAAGGAGTTGAGCCAAATAACTAGCTACCTCTATGTCTGGATTTGTCGTTTTCTTAGTATAATCAAAGGATAAAAAAATCAAACCTTTATTGAAGACTTGGTTCTTTATTGTGGGCCTGCAAGGATGAATAGAGGCAACTGAAGCATTGTTAGGAAGCAAGAAACGATCGATCCCAGGATGGGGGGGAGAAAGAACCTATCTCCAAACCCCAAGAAATATAAGCACTCACTTATGACAAAACATCTTACAATGGTCTAGTACAAAGATTGCCAACAACATCATAAAGTGTATTTATAATAAAAACTTTACACTAGAATTTTATAACAGATTCTTACAGAGGCGTTAATTATGTAAAATATTCAAAAAGAAATATAGGTACATTAATTCCTGTTTTTTTGAAAAAGTAATTTTTAAAGAAAAACAGAAATAAAAAAGGTAAATATGAAACAAGAAATCTTTAAAAGGAAGGAGTTATTAAAAATATAATAAGTGAGAAAAATTCTAAAATTAACTTAGTGGAAGAATAGAACAATGAAAAGAAGTTAGCATTGAAGAACTCACACAAACTGCAACAAAGAAGAAAAACAAGCAATTTAAAAACAAATATGAACAAATATTTAAGAAACCTGGGGGTAGACTGTGAGACTCTGTTTTAAAATTACAGTTGTTCCAGAAGAAAAGAAAACAAGTAATAGCAGAAGCTTGGCTTTCTACCCTCAAGATATTCTAAAATTTGTGGTTTCCTATATGATCGATGAGGAGAGAAAATGCTATGCTTCTAAAGAAAAGTATACCTGTTATTAGATTGTAACCCCATGTATAGTTTTCAAGTTCTTTTAATCTGCCCATAGATTGAACTAAATGCTTAATTCTTCTAATTTTCTTCAATGTTTGGCTACAACTCAATCTAGATGATGTTTACTGGCCCTCTTCTTCCGATGCTCCGGGCACATTCAAGATATTTCCACTTCCTAAATCTAACCAACTATGGAAATTAAATATTAAAACTTGGGATAAACCAGACCTATGAGATACTATGGTCAGAAGTTAGACCTATTGCTCAGGGACCTCCTTTTTTTCCAAGCAGTTGATACTGTCTCTTCCTTTGTAAAAACCAGAGAAGATAGGCATGAGGTCACCTTTCACTGTATTCCATACTTTGTTGAGGTTCTCTTCAATTCACATCACAAGGCACCTAGCAAACTATGAGGTTACCTGCTGAAACACTGACAAAATGGCCCAAGGGGGAAAGCAATATTCTCAGGGTCCCTCTCCCATCAGTGCCTACTATGTATATAAACTATGTAAAATTTGTCCATAATACAAAACTGCAAAAATATGACATTCCTCCAAGGGCCACTTCCCATTATTGAATGGTCCTTTTGAAGTATGGCAGAAAGATTTTATTTTGCTCCCCATCTCTCAAGAAAACCAGAATATTCTAGTTATGCTTTGCATAAAGCTTGTTCAACTAGCGGTCTGTGGCCACATGTAGCCCAGGAGCCCAACACAAATTTGTAAACTTTCTTTAAATATGAGATTTATGGACAGAACTTTTGCTGTTGTTAAGCTCATCAGGTATCATTAGTGTATTTTGTGTGTGGCGTAAGAGAATTATTCTTCCAACGTGGCCCAGGAAAGTCACATGTTTTCAGGCTGGGTTTAATCCTATCTCTGTTAGCAGGTTATAGGCAAGGCAGTAGCTAAGGTCCTACTGGAAAAATTAGACCAATCTGGAGAGTCTCTCTCCAGAGCTTCATAGAGACTGCAGGGAGAATTATTTAAAATATTTGGCAAATTTAGCCTATTTATTAACATCTCCATCATGCTTATCACTCCCAGTCATCTAGGCAAGTGAAGCAAACCAACATGATAATAAAAGCCCAGTTGGCAGATATCTGTGCAACATTTAGCCTGGAATGGCCCAAGGCCCTTCCAAATACCTCACCAGGGTATTTTGCCACAGAAGTAGCTTTTACCCAGATTTATATCTATTCCATTAAGCTTGCCAGCACTACCATTCCTCCTCTAAAAGAGCTACCTGATAGTCCCAGGGCACAATCCAATGCCCCTGATAACCCTTAGATTACAACTGGGAAAACTTTCAACAATGTAAATTGCCTGAAGGAACTAACTGTAGTGAGGAGCTAGATTAGGAAGGTTTCTGAGGTGTTGAGATTCATTCAGGGTGGTTGTAAAATGTTAAAGGACATATTAGGGAAAGTTATAAGATTATAAGTCTCAAACCTTTTGGAAGGTGAAAAAGTTATAATAGAACAGGCTGAAGGCAGCCAGTGTTTACCTTAGAGCATTAGGTCATAGGGTGAATATTAGGGATCATAAAAGTTTCCCTAGTTAAGTCTGTTTATCCCACATTCCTTTGTCTCTACTCTAACTGTTCACTCATGTAAACTTTGTGCCAGATGGTCCTCTCATGGGGAGGTTGAAGAAAGATTACCTATTAATGGTATTTGTTCTGGGACCCGGAACCAACTTTTATCATTCATAAAACCTCTCTTTTGATGATGTTAATTATCCACAAGCATGTTGTTATTAAATCTATTCCAAATAAATTCGAGGAGGAACAAGGAGTAGGCATTAGTTAGCTGTAATCACCTCTGAGAGCAGCTGATTACCCCCTAGCCTAACTTGTACACTGTATTCTCTGTCTGAGAGTACATTTATTCATCTGTCACTGAGTCAGGGTCTACAGTACAGACTTGAGAGGTGAGGATCAGTGTCTAACTGAGGTCCTCATTTTGACTAGGTTCTGCTCAGAATAAATATGTTGTCAGAAACCTTTCCTTCACTGTTGACATAATTTCCCACTTTACTGCTCAAGCCACCGAGGAACAGCAGAGGTCCCTAGACTCCCTTTTTCATGTGTCCAGGACAACCACATTGTTTTGGACTATCACCTCAATGCACAGGGTGGTGTTCATGCTACTGCTAACACTTGCTACTGTACCTGCATAGATACTTCCAGTCCAGTTGAATTGGGACCATCTGTCTCAAAACCAGCCAAATTTCCAGAAGGGGCACCTTTAGAAAGCCTCCTGGCTGCTCACTGGGTTAAATTTTCAATGACAATATATTTTCAGCTGATCTTCCCTGGAAGAGGATTTATTTTTCCTGTCATCTGCCATACAAGTCTTAGTGATCCACCTCATATTTTGCCTAAGAAGGTCTTAATGATCTTCCTCCTGCTTGGGCTAAGCTCCTCATTAATATTGTTTTAGCCTGTTTTAACAAATGTCTGCAGGAGACCCCCACCAGAATTGTCCTGACCTAACCCTTGAAACTCTAAGCTCACCTCACCTGGAAACTAAAACTAACTTAACTCAAGAGACTTTGATTCAAATCTAACAGGCACCTGAGTGCCTCTTGTAAGTACAATAAATGAATTTAGTTGCTCAGTTTGCCGCTGAACTGCTACTAGGATCCACGTGTGGGCCTATATGGACTTAAAGCAGGTTGCTGGTGCCAAGAGCAAGTTATTAGTGCCATAATGAAATGCACTGTTGTCTGGGGACAGGTTTGAACCAATTCTTCAAGATAGATTCTGAGTGGCTAACTGGGCCTAACTTTAACATAGAGCAAAGCAGCCATTAGCTAACTGGAGATACCACACATACTCTGAGTTCCCCGAAAGCCCACATCTTTTAAATTTGGGACTTGACTCACTTAAGGAGTCAATTTAAGCTTGCCTACATCAGCCAGACAGGGTACTGCTGCAAGGACCAATCATAACTAAGTGAGTTTCATCTTTCAGTTCTTCGTTTGCATAAGCAGACTTGATTGGGAATTTGGACGGATCTTTTGCTAGAAAACCGGTATTCCCTTTGTTCTCTTGAAAGAATAATGTTTAAATTGTTAACTTCTTATGACTTTCCCTAGAAACAAGTCAAAACAACTCCAGTGAACATCTACAGCCAAGTGCTAAACAATATTATTCCCCTAAGGAAATCAAAAGGAAATATCCCCAAATCAGCAGGAAGTACCTAGAATGATTATTGTGCATTTTTCCTCAAGATTGAGAAATGGATATTAAAAAGGGGGGGGTTGTAGCTGCACCAGACTAATTTGGTTTATGTAGTACAGTTGTAAGTTGTTTTTAAATAGCTGTGGAACCTCATGTCATATAACCTGAGCACTCCCAGATAAACAAAGTTATGTAACCACATGGGGAACCTAAGTGCTTAGAATGAGGTGTAGAGGCTGAATTAAGAAGCAGACATCACATGGCAGGTTGCAGGATCCAATCAGATTATACTCTGCCATCACCCCATGCAGGATTCAGTAAGATCATCTTCTCAATATCATCTTATTGAAAGGTCTAATCAGAGTAGCCCATTACTCTGTGTTTATAAAATCCAACTTAGTCCCCATCTTGGGGAGACAGATTTGAGAATATTTTTCTGTCTCCTTGCCAGTCAACTTGCAATAAACTATTCTCACTGCAAAACCCAGTGTTTTTCATATTTGACTTTTAGTTATATACAGGCAAAGAAGCCCAGTTTGGCTCAGTAACAAAAGTCTAACATGAGCTTGCCAGAAAGGAGCAGAATCAATATTGGAATATCTCAATCAAAGATTTAGTAACTCTCACAAGCTCTTAAAGTGATAGATGAAAACAAATACCAGTACCAAAATACACCAGAAATAAACCAGAGAAAAGCCAGAATAAGAAGAAAACCAAAATGGAGCCAGCAGGGGGGAAAAAAAAAGACAAATTACCATTAAAAAGGTGACTATGGTACAACAGAGGACTTCTCCGTTCAAGATGCAAGGAAAAAAACAACACAAAGATACCTTCACTCTAATTGCTTTTTAGAACTCTAAATTTGGCAAAGCATTTTCTCAGCAATCCCATTACTGGGTATATACCCAAAGGATTATAAATTGTTCTAATATAAAGACACATGCACACATATGTTCATTGCGGTACTGTTTACAATAGAAAGACCTGGAACTAACCCAAATGTCCATCAACTATAGACTGGATAAATAAAATGTGGCACATATGCACCATGGAATACTACACAGCCATAAAAAGCAATGAGTTTGTGTCCTTCATAGGGATATGGATGAACCTGGAAACTATCATTTTCAGCAAACTGACAGAAGAACAGAAAACCAAATGCCGCATGTTATCACTCACAGGCAGGTGTTGAACAATTAGAACACGTGGACACAGTGAGGGGAGCATCACACATTGTGGTCAGTTGGGGTGGGTAGGGGAAGGACAGTGGGGGGTAGAGAGGGTGGGGAGGGATAACAAGGGGAGAAATACCAGATATAGGTGATGGGGGGGATGAAGGTAGCAAACCACATTGCCATGTATTTACCTATGCAACAATCCTGCATGATCTGCACATGTACCCCAGAACCTAAAGTACAATAAAAAAGCCCCTCCCAAAAAAAGAGTTTTCAAAAATGTCAAGAATTAAGGCAAAATTCATACTAACAAAAATGAAGTTTCCCAGTAAAAGATATATATTAAAGAATATCTAAGGAATGCATTTTAGTCAGAAAGGCAAATTTCCTAATTAATTCTGTAATAAAAAAGAAAACTAAGAAATTAATAGAAACAAAGATACCCGTGTGGTGATACTTTAAAAACTCCTATAAATAAAATGGTTTGTGAAGTTTCAAATATTTACATAAATATATTTTATATGTGTTTGTATGTATACACATATAATAAGAACAATATCGTGTAAGATCAGAAGTTAAAAATGGAAAGGAAGTAGTCTAGGTTATTTTCTTATTTGTTGAGAGAACCAGGTATTTACTATTTTTAGCTAATTTGAGAATGCATATTGTAATTTGGAAGGTAAACATTACAAGAATAATAACAATACCAAAGTGTATATGTTCGGAACCATTGCAAAAATAGTAACGATAAACTGTATATGTTTTCAAGGTACACATGGATTGACAAAAAATTAAAAATCTAAAACTAAGAAAAGAAATTAGGGGAAAATAAATATAAAGTAGAAAGCACATAATCAAATGTCAGATTTGAACCCAAGTATATTACTATTAAAGTAAATTTATTTAGAACCACTCCAGTCCACCATTTTCTGTCTAAAAGAGTCAAATTTAAAGTGCAAACACACATGAAGAATGAAGAGTAAGAAATGGAAAAAATATATAACAATCAAAAACTATCCCAATAAAATTTGTGTAATTACCCTAACATTAGAAAACAGGATTTAAAGAAAGAAGGATTTCTACATATACAGAGACAATTGACAATGATACTTTTTAAAAAATTTTGAGGAAGATATAAAAAGTCTAAATTTTTATAAATGTGATTCCATAGCAGTACTGTTCAGCAAAATTTTCCGGAAAGATGAAAATGTTCTATATATGCACTGTCTGATATAAAAGCCACTTTCCAATATGTAGATATTGAGCATCTGAAATCTGATTATTGTGAATGAGGCCTGAATTTTAATTTTAATAGACACATGTGACAAGTGGTTATCATAATGGACAAAATAGTCATATAACATTTAAATTCATAAAGCAAAAATCCAGAGAAGTAAAAAAAGAAATAAGAACATCAAAAATGACAATTAAAGGTTGTGACACACCTTTGTCAGTAACAGAGTAGTAAGGGAAAAGGAAGAAAACACTAAGTGTAAGATTTGAACACTACAAATTACAGATGTGTTCTAGTTGATACACAGAGTACTGCATCCTCAAATAAGAAAACATGCATAATTTTCAAGTACAATTTTTATGAAAATTGACCATATACTGGAACATCAGCAAATATAAATTTGACTTCATGCAGAATATGTGTAAGGAATCTGCAGACCTATGGATTTAAGACAACAATCAGATAACTAGAAAAATATCCCACTTTTGAAATTAAATAAAACATCTGTTTGGGAGGCTGAGGTGGGCAGATCATGAGGTCAAGAGATCGAGATCATCCTGGCCAACACGGTGAAACCCCCGTCTCTACTAAGAATACAAAAATTAGCTGGGTGTGGCAGCGTGCACCTGTAATCCCAACCTACTAGGGAGGCTGAGGCAGGAGATTCGCTTGAACCCAGGAGGCAGAGGTTGCAGTGAGCCGAGATTGTGCCACTGCACTCCAGCATGGCAACAGAGCAAGACTCCATCTCAAAAGGAAAAAACAAAAATACATTTGTAAATAACACACATGTCCAAGATAACAACAATGGAAATCAGAAAATACTTTAAACAGAAATACAGTATAGTAGTCCACCTTGTCTGAGTTTTCACTTTCAGCAATTTCAGTAACCTGCAGTCAACAATGACTTGAAAATACTACTAAATTGGAAAGTTTAGAAATAATTTACAAGTTTTAAATTGTGCATCATTTTCAGTAGCATCATGAAATTTTGCTCCATTCCACCTCATCCTGCCATGATTGTAAATCATTCCTTTGCTCAGCTTGTCTACACTGTTGAAGCTACCCACCCCTTAGTCATATGCATTGTCTGCTCTCAGCATCCAACCAGCAGCATGGTCATGGCAACATAATCCAGGATCGCTCAAATTAGATAAACCTCCTTCTGGCGTATGAGCAGACGGTCATTAGTAGCCTAATGCTAGCTCACAATGCTTATGTTGTTCACCTCACTTCATCTCATCACAAGGACACTTCATCATCTCACAACATCATAGTAAGAGATACTTTACAATAAAGTATTTTGAGAGAAAGAGAGCACATTTATAGAACTTTTGTCCTATTTTTTTTAATTGCTGTTGTTAATCTCATACTGTGCCTAACTGATAAATTAAAGTGTATCATCTGTATGTATGTAGGAAAAGCCACAATATATGTAGGATTGGGTAATATCCATAATTTCAGACATCAACAGGGTCTCTTGGAATGTATTTCCCATGGATAAGGAGAGGCTACTGTATCATCAGACTAAAATATGTCAAAATAAATATGTTGCAGCTGAATTTAGCTTCTAGGAAAACTTTTAATCTTAAATGCACATTCAAGTAAAGAAGAACGGCTGACAGTAGCCAAGGATTCAGAAAATATAATTTGAAAAAAATGCATATTAATCCAAAAAAAATCAATAAAACAATATTAAATGGAAAATTAAACTTAATACAATAGAATATAAACTACAATTTTAATAATCAGAAAGCAGAATCAGGTTTTTGCTAAGACTATCAAAATTAACAATAGCTTGTGGAGACTTGTTAAGGAAGAATAAAATGAAAGAAAAGGTATAAATAACCAGTTTCAAGAATAAAATAGGGCATAGACTCTGGAGTGATTCCAAAGTACATAAAAGAATAAAATAACTTTAGCCCATTTAACTAGAACATTTAAATAAAATGTATGAATTTCTAGACAAATGTAAATAACCTAACTGTAAACAAGAATAAATCAAAATTGTAAATTGTTTTATATTATTTCAAAAGCTAAATTCATAAATATTGTAATAAAAAATTACATGTTAATTAGCTAGATGTTGTTATCCCACATTGTACATACATACTTTTAAACATCATGGTGTACATGATAAGTACATGTAATTTTATCTGTCAATTTAAAATCAAATGAAATATTAATAAATAAAATAGAAAAATATGTCATAACCATAAGGACTAAAGAGATTCATTGAAAGTGTAAATAACATCTCACGAAAAAAAGAAAATGTCAGGCTATCTATTAACATTTAAGAAAGAAATAATGACAGTCTTACACAAAGTCCTCTTGGGAACAGACCAAAAGGAATAAAATTACAGCTAGTTTTCTGAGAAAAGCATAATCTAGATCCCAAAATCTGAAAGAAGAAAATTACAGGCAAATATTGTTCAAGAAAACAGATGCAAAAATTCTCAACAAAATATTAGCAAATCCTGTCCAGCGATATATAAAATCTAAAAGACATCATGACCACATCTGGCATATCACAGAAACTAAAAGTAGACTTGTAAATTTATAAACTATGTATTGAAGCATGTTTAAAAAAATAATGGGAATAATATCAACATATTAATAGAAAACTAGAAATATTTTGAAATGTTATTTTCATGGAAAAATGAATCATTTTAAGTAAATGAATCATAACAACTGTCTACCAACAGGCAAATCTCAAAATATAATGCTATTCATAAAGCAATTTATGTATAAAACATTTTATAATGCCATTTGTCTACAATGTAAACACTGTAAAACATTTTTATTTAATATTTGAGGGTATATAAATATGCAGTAAATGTCCACAGAAAAAACAGAGCTGCTAGGGGAAAGAAAAGTGAGACTGGGGGAAGTGAACAGGTGGCTAATACGATCCTTTTTTTTCTCCTTTAAATAAAAACGTTAAAACTTGTGCCTTAGTGTTCACATTTTTATAACACTGTGATATATACTGTTTGTCTACTATTTTATTATCTATTCTTACTTGGATATATGGAATATTCCAAAGTTGGTATAAATAATTAGATAAGTAAAAATATAGACGCTATAATTACCAGATAGCACCATCATTATTTAGAACTGTCAGACAGTCTCATCATATTTCAGATTGGAGGTTGAAAGAACTATTCAGGGTAGTTCCTATGTTTCCTGATGACACTAAAACCTTTATATGATAAAGCCAGTTCAAACACCTGGTGATATCACCTGAATTTAGTGTTCATTAAATTTCTCAGAATATTTATTTTTATTCTTGGCTAAAATGATTGACCTAACCATTCATCTTCAGTTATGCACAAGGATCTGGCTTTTTCTGCCTCACAGACCTTGACATTGTACCATTTTAATTCAAATCAATTGGCCATTTGGCACTAAAAAAGCTGGAAATTATTCATGAAATAAATTTATGAAAGCATAATTTCAAGCTGTTTGATAGTGTTTTATTATGTTTGCTTCCTATATAACGTAAGCATTGAAATTAGGTGAGAGAAAGGAAAACATTTTCAATTTTATTATTCACTAATAACTATGGGCTTGTCAGAAATTTTGCCTTATTGCCAAATATAATACCTATTTTATTGCAGATTTTAATGTGTTTTTGTTGGATTTTGGCACTGAAGACAGTAGATACAGTGAAATCAGTACAACTGATAGTTAATACAATATTAATTATATGTGCCATGAAAATTGTGTTCCACTTAAGTAATAATGTACATTACTGGCTAAATAAAGTCAATTGATATGCATCAGAATCAGTCTCTAGGGAAAGACTGTAGCCTTTATGATCAAAAATATAACATGACTTCCATGGCAGAGACATTGCTAATTATATGACAGATCATTGGTTAAACTGGAACAACCCACAATACAAAGAGTTTAGAATTCAAATCAAATAATTACTAACATTATAAAATCCTGGATATCTTGATAAAATGGGAAAATGTAATTGTATTTTTTAGGTATTCCTGCATGATGGGGAAGCCCATATGAAAGGAGTGTAAGGCAAAGGTTCAATGATGACCACTCACTCTTTCATGAAGTCCTGTTTGATAGACATCCGCATAGTTTTCAGTATATAGGAAAACCAGAAGGACTGAAGTAAGACAAGAAATTTTAATAGCAATTTTGAAATAAACTTAGTCATAGATTCATTTTTGCTTCTTAATATTTATATACATTCCTGTTGAAATAATTTTTATGTACCAAGAAATTTACATTCACTCTGAGAAAGATAGGGCTCATTAATTGTAAGATCTATGACTTTTAAAGAGTAATTTATTTTACCTAAACAAATATAAAAATGTAATGCATAGCTGATAAAAACATCACAGTTCTCTAAACACTTAATTTGGTTCATTTTCTTTTTATTGTTTTTATTTTATATATTTTCAGAGAAAGAGAAATTTGATTTTTTCCCTATGTAAGATTTGTATGAGAACCATAGTTCAAGAGACTAAAGCTCTTTAGGGTTAAGAATATTGCTTTCATGGAATATACTCTTTCACAGTTTTAAGGAATAAATATTTTTTCTTCAATTAGAAATATTTTATTTTATGTCAAACTCACTATAGTAAAGCATTAGATGGAATTGCTTTTTCTTATTACTGATTTCAATGAAGACAGATCTTTTGTATGGACCCCCGTGGCTTTCCCCAGCATGCTCTGCCCTGAGGAGGGGTTTGTCTCAGTTAAACCTTTTATGTATCTTAGCATGACTGAATGTTTTATCTGCTTCTTCAGGAGAGAACCTGCCTTTGCTAATAAAGGGAGGCTCGCCTGTGGTCCTGCATGCCCCTGACTGTGTAGGTCAGTAAGCCTGGCTCTAGGGTGCAGTTAGCAGACACAGTGGTTCCCACAGTAAACAGCTTCTTCCTACCTTGCCTTTTTGGGGGATTAAGTTAATATGTAACTCCAGTCTTCTATTTCTTCTTTTATTTCTCAATGTATTCATAACTGACATGCAGAAAAAGGACACTATTAATAAGGTCTGCCTTAAAGAGTCCAGCACAAATGATGATTAAAACAGAAAACCAAGTCATGTGGGCCTGGGTTTGAATTTCATCTTATGGCTTATGTCATGACCTTGGGCAAACCAGTTTCTCTGAACTTCAGTTTTCTCATCTGTAAATGAGACATATTGTATGTAATATTTAGTCAAATATACACACACACTTTTAAAACTACATAAAATATAACTAGAGCAATATATATTTATGCATTAAGTGAAATATTTTTACATAAATAAATGGTATAATATTTTTTAAAATAGATGAAATATATTTACATTACTGCATTATATAATATGTAAGGCAGAAAACTTAGTACAGTAATTTAAACATAAATGGTAAGAGTCCCATAGTATATAAAAAATCAGCACTCAAGGGAGTATCAGGGAAAACGAGGTTTTAGGATAAAAGAAAAAAAAACAGTTACTTTAATACTATGTTATGACCTGTAATGTTTGTTAAATATGTGCCTTGAATATTCCACCTGTCAATAAGAAGAGATAAATAAACAAGGAATAAATGGTAGAATTCTGCTTTTATTCCTAATACCACTTTCTCATAGTATTTCTTACAGTTGTTTTTCTTTCTTTCTTTTTTTTTTTTTTCTTATTCAGGACACAAAGTTTTATATTGCAACTTCTGGTCTACTTTGGTTCCATTGCTACTGATTGATTTTTGGTTATCTGTAGTATAACCGTTAGCGATGATTATTGACATTATTAATGGAATAGATATGTGAATGGTTATCTAAAATCAGTTGAAACCTTCAGGTATAGGTGATCTGGATAAATTAATTACGTTTACTAGGTAAGTGAATGGAGAGTGGAGCTATCCCTCCAATTTCAGAAGTAAAAAGATTAAATATATAGCTTTGGCTGTGGCATAAGGAAACAAAATGGAACACAAGTTAGGTTAGAAACATCAAGCCTACTCAATGAGATGAAATCTGCTATGTTGCTCACGTAACAGATGACATAAGTAAAATAATGAACATTTTACGAGTCATAAAATCCTTGAATATCTTGAATATCAAGTTCCTTGAATATCTTGTGGATGTGGACATCTCTATACAGGGAATAGTTAATTAATATCTACTGGTTGTCATTTATGGGTTTCTACTTGATCCATTGAGGTCATATGTTTCTTGGTGCATGTTCATATGAAAGAAACTAAGGTAATAATTGCTGCATCAGAAAAAAGAAAAAAGAAAACAAGAATTTATGATAGGAGGTGTGAAAAAGATATAACTTCACATGGGTAGAGAATATACTTTGTAAAACCAAAGGCATTCTCCCAAAGCAGGGAGGTTTTTCAGTTATTTTATTTTATATATTATCACATCATAAAGGAAAGAAAATCTCTTTGACAAATGGTGCTGGGAGGATTGAATTTTCACATGGAATAAAATGAACATTGACTCTTTCCTCACAGTACAGTAAAAAATTAAGTCAAACTGATTACACACATAAATAGAAAAGCTAAAATTATAAAAGTTTCAGAAGAGAACATAGGAGAAAATCATTGTGACAAAGCAGCAAATATTTCTTAGAAAACAAAAAAATGAGCTACAAAAATAATATATGAAAGTTGAACAAATTAAAAATTAACCCAGTAAAAGTTAGTATTCAGCAAATAAAAGCAAGGCCCAGAATAAGACAGAATATTCACACTAAATATATCTGACAAAGGATTTGTATCCAAATTACATAAAGAAGTTTTACAAGTCAATAAGCATGTAACGTTTATAGTTATTGTACTATACATAATATTACATGCAATAAGGGATTCCCTGATATTTAGACTAAATAAAAGAAATTATGCTGTACAACTCTCTACAGTCCAAAACAGCCAAGAAGTAAAATATAAAATTCATGACTAATCATATTGTGCTTTTCAAAAAATTGTTAGATGGTGAATCAGATAATAAGCAAGGTTCTACATGGAATGGTGTTTAAAGATAACAAAGCTATGCCTCAAATATACTTTATGAATACAGTTACTTATTTTTTAAACATTAAATTCTCACAGAGAAAAGAGAAAGATCCTAATGAGATTTGAAAATTGAGTATGTCTCATCTATATTTTCTTAACCCCCAAGTACAGCATATTTTACTTAGAAATGAAAGATTCAAATTAAATATATATGTATATATGTGAGAAGAAAGAGAAAGATAATGTGAAATAACATGTCTCTGTATGTATTTCACATTCAGTAAGGATACACACACACACACACAGCACACACACACACACACACACACACACACAGCAAAAGAAAAAGCAAATGTTTAAGAAGTACCTGGGGAAATTACCCTTGAACTGTCCTCTGTATTAGCCATTCTTAGTTGTTTCATAGGAGTTAATCTACTGTCCCAAATTATATTTGTTTTTATAAACATAAGGCAGATATTTAATTACAATACATCTATTCTTATTAGGATAAACAATAGCTGTGATATGACATAAATTCAATATGATAGAAAACATGTAATAAGACTTACAAATCATATTAATGTGCATGTGCTATGCTTCCTGATCCTTTTCTTTTCTTTCCTTTCTTTCTTTCTTTTTTTTTTGAGATGAACGTTCACTCTGTGGCCCAGGCTGGAGTCCAGAGAGCAATGGTGTGATCTTGGCTCACTGCAACCATTGCCTCCCAGGTTAAAGCAATTCTCTTGCCTCAGCCTTCTGTGTAGCTAGGATCACAGCATGCACCACCATGCCTGGCTAATTTTTGTATTTTTAGTGGAGACAAGGTTTTATCACATTGGCCAGGCTGGTCTAAAACTTATGACCTCAAGTGATCCACCCACCTTAGCCTCCCAAAGTGTTGGGATGACAGGCATGAGCCACAGTGCCCGGCCCATGATCCTTTTCAATATCATTATATTCAGTGGTTAATGTCATACATATCCTGGAGAGAAAGCATATTTTATTTGATCAGGTAGGTAAAGAACTGACAAAACAGTGTAGTGCTGAGACTTGATTGCTGCACACATTCTTGTTACTTGCTTGTTGCTTAAAGAGAAACTTACTGATTTCTTTAAGGAGACTATCGGAAATAAATGAGTTCTCAGAGTTTATCAATTACAGAAGTAACAAAAATCATTCCAGTCCACATACTCTTCACAATGCCAGTGGGTGATAGTGTAGAGGTGGAATTTAACTGAGCCCTTTCATAATCAAAATCAAATATATCATAGTGTGATTATGTCTATTGTTAAAAGTATGAGCTCGTTATTTAGATTAGATTCTGCATTACATTGCAAATCAGTTGTTTATTTCTTTGTAAATGATAACCCCTATTGACTGAAATGGAACTTGAGATCCATTGCTTAAAATACATGAGATGCTCTTGTTTAAAAGATGTAAGAAACCAGTATTTTTAGCTACCTTTACCCAGGGCTTAAGAAAGAGCAGCACTTTGCAAGTAATGCTAGAGGTTCTTGAATGAGTTGAAAATTTGCACTTCTAAAAGCTTCCTTTTTGGTATCTTAAATATTGCATTTACACCAATTATGTAGTTAATCACACACATTTTTTAATGTGAACTTGAAACATTAGGTCAAAATTTCTAAAAAAATTTCTTTGATGTTTTACTGTGTGTGTAAGCATGTATTTATTATTAAAATAGAATAAAATTTTTCTGTATTTGTTGAAACTAAGTCAAAATGTTTAAAGTAAACGTAGTTAGCCTGAGAAACTTTAAAAAATCAATTTCTAGACTGGATTTGTTTTTATTTTTTAGTTGATTCCTTAACAGGGCTTTAGTGTTCATGTGAATCTTTGCATTTGTAGGTAGGAGAATACATTTGTATGTACTTTTCTGAATAAGATTTCTGTAGCTTTTACTAACTTATTAGTATGAGAAACTCTAACTTCAGAATCACCCTACTTTTTCATAAGACCTTACCTTTTCAAAAGTTAATGGATCAAATTTGATGTGGAAATATCTGCACAATAAGAACTTGCCTATTTACTAGCTGCATAGCTAGAGCTTCTTGAATGACAACAGCTTCCACATTCTGACAGTCAACTATTTCTTCTATAACTCCTTTTATATTTAATTCAAATTTCACTTCAAGCATTATGCCTTTTGTTTCTCTGCTGAGCTTCCGTCTTTGTTGACCAATTGCTTTTCTCAGTTATCTATTTTTGTAAAATGTTATATGAGTTTATTACTGTGAAATAATAAGGCAACATGAATACATGCTTTGGAATCTGTACTTGAACTGCACGATCAATGTGAAATGATTAATTACCAAATTACTTTGAAGGAAATTATGTGATTGATCACTAATCATGATATGCATCTGTTACTTACATAGTAATTTGTGGATTGAAGAAATAAGAATAAAATTAATACTTTATGAAATTACATTTAATATACTGTGGTAACTGAAGTTAAACCGCATTGTGTGGTACTGGTATTAGTTAACTAGAGTAACTGAAATTCATGCATATCAGAATCATGTAAAGTGATGACTGTCTTTATTCAATATCCAGTAAAAATGTTATTCAAAAATGAAGGCAAAATACTTTTTTTAGAACAACAAAAGAGGGGAGAATTTGTAACTGCCAGATCTTGTCTCAATAGAAATACTGAGGAATGTTTTAGGGCTAAAAGGATCTTATACCAGCCTAAGTACAGGGAAACATACAACTAAAGGAAAGAAAGAATAACACGGGAAAGATGTCTACACAGGACAGTAACTTTAAAACAATATATACATTTTCTTCATTTAATTTATCTAAAAGTCAGTTGAAATTTTAATGCAAAAAAATCATCTGCTATGACATTTATAACTTAGGTACATGTAAAATATAGATCTATACAATATTACCAGAAATTTGGTTGTGTGAAGGAAATTAAGCTATCCAAGGTACTTATATTTTGGGTAAAGTTGATACCACCTATAAGCAGATTCTGATAAGGCCAAGAATGTAATTCCTACATTAACAGTTAAAAATAGGGAAGTGTAGCCAGAAACATCAATAAAAGAATTAGAATAAAAGTTTTGATTAATTCAAAGAGGCAGAAAATGAGAATCATAGAAACCAAAATCAGATAGGAAAAACTGAACAACGTACACTACAAATCAATTCACATCACTAATTCCACTAAATGTAAGCTGACTAAATAGTCCCATTAAAAGTAAATATAATAGGCAGTTTCGAATTTGTGCTATCTAAAAAAAGATTAATTTAAAATATAAAAACAGAAAAACGTTAAAAGAAGAGTGAAAAATATATGCCATTCAAAAAGTAAAAATAGGCTGTTTTGTCTATATTAATACAAATGTAAACCTCACAATAATGGGTATTAGCAGAAAAAGAGAATTTAAAACAAAGTCCAACTAATAAGAAAGATATAACAATCATAAATGTCTTTGTGCCTAATTAAAAAGACAAAAAATTACAAAAACTTTATGAACTGTAAAAAATAAAGGGAAGACCAGGCAAGCTCATTAATGTAATTGTGGATTTAAACACATCTTACCCTTGTGACTTCAATGATGCTACCTCATCTCTTAAAACCAATACCTTGTTCTAGTTCAAATAAACATTAACACTGTATCTATTTTAAAAGGTGAAACTTATATTAGATAATATATACAAAGTGCTTATCACAGAATTGTAGAGCACATGATACTGTTTCTATAAGGAGTAGATGTTAATGTTTCTTGATATTATAATAGTCCAACATATAAAGAAGAAAAATCCATTCTAAAACATTGGAATTCTATATATGAAAACAACTTTCTTGAGCTTTGCCATATTTTCTTGTTTCTTTTGATTGCTAAAATTTTCATGTTTTTCCAATAGCCCTTCTACCTTAATACTTTGCACTTTAGATTCTGGTCCTTACCTTCTGCAGAAACTGATTCCTGAAAGGTTGTGATGGCAGCTGCGGCCATCCGGAGTAGCCTCTGCCAGGACACCAGCTGCAGTGCGCAGGATGCCACAGGAATTGCAGGCTCCACAAAGCTTTCAGGAGCTGGAAATAGGTGGAAGCCCCGCCCACTTCTAAGTTGGAGAGGCGAGAGCCCCGCCCTCCAAGACGCAGCTATGCTCAGCTGCAATACAGACCTGGGCATCTCTGCACTCTCAGAAGCCCAGGAAGCTCTCCTGCTCCCACAGTCTCGAAAGTGCCTGATCTCACTGCCTGGCCTCTGCCCACTCCTGGCACCCACTCTTTTGGAGCTGGTTGAGCCCAGGTGCTGTCACGACCTGGCTGGGTGTGCACACGCTCAGGGCAGCACCGACACTCCATCTCCCTGACACCTTGGCATTCTCTGAATTTTGGTTGCCTATGAGCATGGGCGGGAGGCTGAAGGTTGGTGAAGGGTGGCTTGGCGTGGGCCAGCTGTCATCGCTTGGCATAAACAGCCTGGGCGACATGGGAACTGTGGATGGCAGTTTAATGGTGGCAGGAGGCAAACAGGCTCCTGGGTGGAAACAAAAGAGTCCCCAGTGAAACCCCACCTTCAGGTCAGGGACGAATTGAGGCCTGGAGGTCCGGCTGCCAGTTCTGCAGACCAGCTTGAGAACTTACGGTGCTTTTATGGGTTGTCAGTGGCCACCCATGGACCAATCAGCATGCAATTACTCCTCTCTGAGACCCATAACAACCCTGGACTCAATCAGATTTGGGCAAGAAACAGGATGACCTGCTGCAGAGAGGAGCTACCCACTGTGGATCTGCTCTCTCCTGAGAGCTGAACATTCCTCAGGATGCCTGGTCTGCAGAGAGTAGCGACCCACTTTGGGTCTCCTCTCAGCTGAGAGCTGAGCAGATGTCAGGACCACCTGCTGTGGGTCTCCTCTCTGCTGAGAGCTAAACAGTGGTCGGGATGCCATGCCTGCAGAAAGGAGCTACCTACTGCGGGTCTTCTCTGAGCTGCTCTGTCATTCAAAAAAGTTCCTTTTACCCCTGCTGGCCCTCCACCTATTCACATGCCTCATTCTTCCTGGTTGCAGGACAAGAATTCAGGACCTGTCAAGTGGCAGGGCAAAAGCTGTAACACAAATAGGGCTGAAACACACCCCTTGATCACCACTTTGCAGGCAACAAAAACGAGAACGAAGAGGAAAGAAAAGCTGCAGCCTTTGGGGGAGTCCAGACCTAGGAGCTCCCTAAGCAAGGGCTGTGACACCATCTTTGGGGCTCTTTGGTTCCTGGCATCTCCCAGCTTCCAGGTGTCACCATGTTCCCTGGTGCAAGCCGGGGAAGTTGCTTGTGATACGCCTGGTCCAGCAGCCACCTTGCAGGGGGCTGGCACCTGTGCCCATGCCTAGAGCTCCACCACCGCTAGCATGCCTGGCTGTGCACAGTGGCTGGCTCCCATGTTCATTTGCTCACACACCCTTGCCACTCCATGTCTGGCTCACCTTTGGCAGGTGTGAGATCCAGGCTGGTAGCAAGAGCTGAGTGCAGCCTGCCAAGCCAAGTGGGTGGAATAAGCACAGCAGGCCAGAACAAAATCAGACAAAAGCACCATTTGCCACAGAGGTTTCTGGCTGAAAAAGTGACACCCCAGAGATTATGTGACAGATTGCACGTCTTACTCTTTATTTTCTTTGATGGGTTATTCACAATTGTAGAAACTGAACCCATCAAAGAAAATAAAGTGAATGAAAACAGCATTTCAAAAGAAGAAAGGACCAGGCACGGTGGCTCAGCCTGTAATCCCAGCACTTTGAGAGGCTGAGGCAGGTAGATCACCTGAGGTCAGTAATTTGAAACCAGCCTGGCCAACATAGTTAAACCCTGGCTCTACTAAAAATACAAAAATTAGCTGGGTGTAGTGGCACTTGCCTATAATCCCATCTAGTCTGGAGGCTGAGGCAAGAGAATCTCAGGTGGCAGAAGTTGCAGTGAGCTGAGATCCTGCCATTGCATTCTAGCCTGAGTGACAGAGTAAGACTCCATTTCAAAAAATAAAAATAAAAAGAAGAAGAAAAGGAAGAAAGGACGACTCGCAGGCACGTTGTCCTTTCTTCTTTTGTAATACTGTCCTCACTCTGGCTCTATATCATTCAGCTCCTTGAAATGCTCTCATGTCTCTGAAATTCTTCTCTCAGCTATTTTACTGTTTCTATTTTTTTTTTCTCACCTTGGGATGATGTCTCTTTTGGGTCTGATTATTTTGATGTGACCTTCTCTTTCGAAATACACACTGGTAGATCTTATACGTTCTCATTATCTATATGATCACTTCACTGCTAATTATCTAAATTTTCAGTTCCAAAGTATAAATTCATTCATTCATTTTAATTTAAAAATAACATTGTTAGCACTATGACTCACTATGTAAGGAGTTACCCTTTCTCTTCATTTATATTAAATTGAAGTGTTATGATAATTTTTAACAATATTTTTAGAATTTGTCAGCACTGATTATCTTGCTGACACCCTCATCACCTTGTTTCTATATTATGGCAATAGTTACTTTGCTGGACTCTAATTTATTATTTCCCTCTTCCTTCCAATTGATCCTGACACCTGTACCCATGTCAGTCTTCTTGAAGCAATATCTACCCCCACAGCACTAGCCTCCTTTACGAACATCAATGGCCGCATAGTAAAAATGTTAATCCAAATTACTTGTTTGATGTTTTCAGATTCTCATAATATAACACACTTTATTAACTCAGGAAGTTTTATCTGCCTCTCCTTTCAAATATAAATTCCCACAATTATTCTTGACAGTCCATGTACCTTAGTTTTTTTCTTGAGAACCAGCCCTCTTCATGATTCTTCATCCTGGCTCATCCCAAGTTTCTGCCCCATACTAGAAAATCTTTTCTCACTCTCTTAACTTCAGCTCAGGATTCCCTCCTGTGAAGCTTTTGCTTATTTTACTTCCCTTTTTTTTCTTATTTACATTTACCTTCTGTGCCATGTTATAGACTACTGTTTCCTAGATTATCTGATTTTAACAATGCTTAGCAAGGATTCTGCGAGTCATATTTTGGCTTTGCTTGTTGGCTACCTCTTAGTTTCTGCCACTGGAGATGCTAGACGAAGACTGGAAAGTCAGAGGAGGGAGAAGGGTTCTGGCACTTGTTTTGCTCCCAGTTTCAGGACTGCTTTTTGTTTTTGTCAGCATCAACACAGTGGCATGTCTTGACTTTCATGATTACAGTTTACTAATGGTAGTTGATTTCACTATCAACTTTTTTTTAACACCCCAGATCCAGCCTCATAATGGCCTCTTACAGGCATCAGAACCATCTTACTTGTAGTACTTCCTCAAAGCTGAGTATGAAATCTATGTGGTCCTTCATCTGAGGTCCTATGGCATCTGTTCCAGACACAAAGTGCCCTCTTCTTACAGGTCAGAGGTCCAGCTCCACAGAACTTTTCCTTTGGGCTTTTAAACTTCAATAATTTTAACATTTTCCTGTTAGCTTAGTCTAAGAGTTGTTAAGTGCTTCCTGCAGTTACTGCTACTATGACACTTTAATGCTCCTCTGTTTGTTCTTACAGTTCTCCAATAATGTTAATAACTGCTTTCATTAAAATGTACCTGGTAAAATAACTGGAGTAGTATCTCTCCCCTGACTGGATGCCATTTACTAGAACTCAACTCTAAGCCATCTCTCCTCCCCATATGCTCTATCATGCCATCTGTTAACTTAAGATATTTATTTAGTATTTGAGTTTTCCCTCAAAATAGACAGTGTTTCTTGAAGGCAAGATGTTTTTCTTTATTTTGTACACTCAGAATTCAGAACATAGTCTGATGCACAAAATATATTTGTCAAATGAACAGAAGAATAAATGACAGCATTAAATTATCCCAATTCTACATCTGTCACATGGTGATGAAGCATTCTGGAAGCCCAGTTTTGTAAACTACATATAGAGCAGACCAGGAAGCTGTCTAATGGAGGCTGGAAGGAGCATTAGCTACCTAATCAATGAGTCACCATTTACTTAAGTTTACATCGCTGTCTGGGAAAGGACAAAAAGATAACTTTTCTTCTTTCCTTCTGAAAGTGTGTGCTACATCAACTATTCTGAGGAAAGGATCTTATACCTTCATACATTAAAAAATATTTTTAAACTCTTATGATTAAAAATGTAACATGATATATTGCTATTTAAAGAATAGGAATTAGGCTGGGCACGGTGGCTCAAGCCTGTAATCCCAGCACTTTGGGAGGCCGAGGCGGGCAGATCACGAGGTCAAGAAATCCAGACCATCCTGGCCAACATGGTGAAACCCCATCTCTATTAAAATACAGAAAAACATTAGCTGGGAGTGGTGGTGTGCGCCTGTGGTCCCAGCTACCCAGGAGGCTGAGGCAGGAGAATTTCTTGAACCAGGGAGGCGAAGGTTGCAGTGAGCCGAGATCGCACCACTGTACTCCAGCCTGGCACCAGGCAACACAGTGAGACTCTGTCTCAAAAAGAAAAAAAAGAACAGGAATTATACTCATTTGGTATTTGATATGGTTTGACTGTGTGTCTCCATCCAAATCTCGGGTCGAATTATAATCACCACATGTCAGGGAAGGGACCTGGTGGGAGGCCATTGGATAATGTGGGAGGTTTCCTCCCTGTTGTTCTCCTGATAGTGAGTGAGTTCTCACAAGATTTGATGGTTTCAAAGTCTGTGGAAATCCCCCAACCCCCAGCTCCTGCTCTACAATGGTAAGGCATGTTTGCTTCATCTTAACTTTCTGCCATGACTACATTTCCTGAGGCCTCCTAGCCATGCTTTCTCTTAAGTCTGTGAAACTGTGAATCGATTAAACCTCTTTTCTTCATAAATTACTCAGTCTCGGGTAATTCTTTATAACAGTATGAAAACGAACCAATACAGTATTCTTTAATAAGCATTAATCATGTTATGAAAAAGTAATGTTATGTGCATTATTGTAAGTAATATTTTCTACTACAGACATTTTTATTTCCTATGATTGATCACTAAATACAACACATTAATTTAGTAGCCTTATCTTATTCTATATTTATTTTAAACAGAATGTGAGTTATTTTTAAAATTTTGTTTTCTGAGAATATAAAAACCCGTAAATTTACATTTGTCAAAAATTTGTTTGCATTTCTCTTTGAATTACAATAAAGTAAAAAATATATAGTGTTAGCTCCTTAGACCACACAGACTGCCTAAATAAAGTATTCATGTGCCATTTTCAGAGAAAACCTTTTAAACATTTTAAAGAGATAGTCAAGAATATAGATAATGAGAAAAAGTAAAAGCATGGTTTTACAGAACTATTTAAATATGCACAAAATTGCGTGAATTGAAGCACTTTACATTCCTCCAGGCATTTTAACCCAAAGCAGACATGAAGGGATATGCATAGTACACTCTTAACACAATTATATTATTCATGCTATATCACTATTTTTTCTAATCTTATTGTTCTTTCTAAAAGCTGGCTCTTCCTCTTTTCTTTTTCATTATCCATGTGCATAACCAACCTATAATTATTTGTCAATCTCTTATTTAGGCTGAATACTATACAGGGAATCGAAAGTGTCATTTTAGTAGGAAATTCATTTTGTTTACTCATGGTCTACTCTAAGAAGTGTTTCTCAGATAACATGAAAAATTGAGTGTACCCTCTCTCCAACAATGAGCTGATTAATTAATTTTTCCCTCACAAGGGATGATAATCTATACAATTCATTCTTTGTTTTTCATGGGCCCAACACTACCTTTCTAGGAGGAAGGTCTCAATCAATGTCATCGGACCTAAGTGTTCAGATTCTTTTCCTCTGAAAGCAATTGACTACAGTTACATGTAATCTGCATTTTTTTTCACTGCTGTGGTCTCATTCTTCTGATAACTAGATTTTGCACAGTAGGATTCAGCAAGGTCAACAATTAAACACCTTGAACTCATCAAGTAGTTCACAGGATTGTGACTTGACTAAATGATAAGGCATAAAACACATTACTAAGAATCTAGAGGGGTAGAGAGCATAAAAAGGAAAGGCACAAATTACAACATCTGTAAAAATCTGTGCAATTTGTTTTAAAAAATCAGTATTAGGCAGTATGGTGGCTAGAAAAATAACATTCTTCCCCAGGGATTGGGAAGTGTAGCATAATGAGTACAACCTTTATAGCCAGCAATTAGTCTGCCATGCAGTGCCTTCAACAGAAAATGGAGTTATCAAGATTCCATCCTGATCAAGAAGTCATATATGCTGTTAATGAGCAGCCTATATCTTTTCTTTCTTATTGTCTTTACAAAATCAAAGGAAGCCCAACCTGAATTGTATTAAATAGGGAGAAAGTGTTGCCTCTGCTTGGAGTAAAGAAGAGTAAATTGTTCTAATAGCTGTTTAAACTCTTCTTATGTTTCCTTATCTCTTAAATTGCTGAGACAATACTTTGAAAATTTAAAAGTAAAACAGTTATCTGAATCTAAGTTAAGTGTTTATGACATCATTATGCAGCATTAATGTCTAAGCCAAATCTTTTTCTTTTCTGAGCAAGGACAGTCCAAAACATAGTTGGAAAAGGAAGAAATATGTCTCCCATTACATACTTAACTTCCTTATATGTTTCCTTTGTATTTTAGGTATCAGTGTTATCATTCCACATCAGTAAAAATTGTTGGGAGAGGGAAAGTTAATTATTCACACTGTAATGTGATTCATCAGCAATGCATGTTAATACCACAACCTTTTGTTTTTGTGTATTTTTTATGCATTGATCCATTTTTCTAGAATGTTCACTCTTATGTAACTGAAAAAGAAAAAACAACTTGTCCTTCATGTCTCGACTCAAAGTTCCTTTTACCTGTTCAGGATGGGCGGGGTGGCTCACATCTGCAATTTCAGTACTTTGGGATACTGAGGTAGGAGGATCACTTGAGCCCAGAAGTTCAAGATCAGCCTGGGCAACATGGCAAAAACCCATCTCTATAAAGAAACAAAAACATTAGCTGGGTGTGGTCATGTACATCTGCAGTCCCAGTTACTCAGGAGGCTAAGGTTGGAGGATTGCTTGAGCCTAGGAGGTAGAAGCTGCACTAAGCCGTGATCATGCTACTAAACTCCAGCCTGGGTGACAGAATGAGACCCTGCCACAAAAAGAAAAGAAAAAAAAAATTTCCTCTTACCTGTTAAAATTGCCGTGTAGGCCCTATTCCTAGGCCTGCACAGATAGGTGCTCGCACCTTGAGTGTACTGTGCCACACTTTCAGTACTGTCACCTCTAGACCTTAGGTTATTCAAAGTTAGGTTAATAGTCCATTTGTCTTTGTATTCACTGGGCTACTGTAGCATCCTGGGCATAGAGAACATTTCATAAGTCCACTGAATTATTTCATATGTTAGTAAATTAATTAATAAGTATAAATTTTTTTAATCAGTTTTATTTTCAAAAGAGACAAATAGATTTTAGACTTTTAGCCAGTAGAACATTCTACTGAGTAAATGTATTGAGTATGAGGGAAAACTAGCCAAGCATCCATGGAATCTTAGCTGTCCTATATGATTATCCTTGTTTGAGATGTTGCTTCCTGAAATCTCTTACAACTTGTAACATTGCATCAGTGCCCAACTATTGCACTTGTCACTAGACTGAATTTGTTCTTCAAGACATAGCCTTCTAGTGCTTGTGCTGGGCTCACCCCTCTATCAAAACACCCCTCTACTATCTGACACTTCAGTATGGGTTATCATTGTGTGCCCAGTTCATGTTCTAGGTTTCTATTGTTACATCCTATCATTTCCTACTTCAGTAATCTATAAGTAAAGGTAGTCTTTCTTTACTACCACTTAATTGTCCCATAAAGCTCTATTTGTGAAACTGTAAATGATAATTTGAAAGTCTTGTTTTCTTTCTTCTTTCTTTCTTTCTTTTTCTTTCTCTTTCCTTTTCTTTCTTTCTTTTTTCTTTCTTTCTTTTTCTTTCTCTCTCTTTCTCTCTCTCTCTTTTTCTCTTTCTTTCTTTTTCCTTCTCTCTTTCTTTTTGAGACGAAATTTTGCTCTTGTTGCCCAGGCTGGGGTGCAATGGCATAGTCTCAGCTCACTGCAACTTCTGCCTCCCAGGTTCAAGGGATTCTTCTGCCTTAGTCTCCCAAGTAGCTGGGATTACAGGCATGCACCACCATGCCCAGCTAATTCTGTATTTTTAGTAGAGACAGGGTTTTTTTCATGTTGGTACAGCTGGTCTTGAACTTCCAACCTCGGGTGATCCACCTGCCTCGGCCTCCCAAAGTGCTGGGATTACAGGCTTGAGCCACTGAACCTGGCTTTGATGTTATTTCTTATTTTGAAAGATACACTGTTTCTCTTGGTAATCATGTTATTTAGCTTTTTGAAGGATAGTGACTGGTGTTTGTCATATTTTGTGGAAATTAGGCCTTGCCAAATACTAAATTTGTGCTTTCAGTTTGTGTCATTACGATCCTTCACCTAGAGTGGCCAAGTCTAATGACAAGCTCTGGCACTCTATTCCTATCCCAGGAGCCATGATAGGTCCTGGACATTTCAATCAGCAGAGGCTAAGAATCATTCAAGTAAAAATCAACAGTGGTAAGAAAAGTGAAAGAAAATTCAGTTAGAAAGAAAATTAAGGGACTTCTTTTCCTTTTTAACCTACATCTTAAACTCTGTAATGGCACTGACATATTTTATTTGCCTCTGCAATTTCTGTTCCTTTAGTACCTAACAAAGTGTCAGATATTTTAACTTGTTTTAATTTTGACATTACATTAAAAGTCTATACTTCTTAATTATTGAAGTCTTCAGTAGTTTCAAAATTTTCAGTATTTTATATTTGTTACTAATCATCAATTCATAGCTGAATATAATTTTAAACAAGTAGGGATTGTTGAATAAGCAAATAAAACATACATTATAGTGAATATTTAGTAGCTTATCTAGGAAAACATAACAAGATACTGATGCTTTTTTAAATGTTAGCAGTGGCCATATTCTTTTTTTAAATTCAGGCATTATTCTTGGGGCTCCAAAGACACCCAAGGAGTTTCACATGCTGAATCTAGGGAGTCTGTGGACATGAAGAGAGGGAAGAAAAAAAATACATATATATATTTACATTTAATTTCTTCATTTGTAAAATGAGAATTGTACTTATTTCAAAAGTTAATGAAGTTAATAAGTTAATAAATGTCAAGCACTTAGAAAAGTGCCAGTAACATTTACTTAAATTAAGTGTTTTATTGGGGTTCTCATGAATATAGGAAAGAAAGCATAGAATATTAATAACTGTGACTTAGTCATCAAAAGATACTTCAGGTATTTCTACTCCATGTTAGAGGTGCTGTATATATAACTTATGATTATCACTAATTGATATTTCAGTACTTATAAACCAAATTCCTTATCACAGTTCAACACATTATTTCTGTCTACAAATATTTCTTCAACATTAACCTCCCAGTATTGGGAGAACTCCACACCTAGTACCCATTTTGCAAATTAAATCTTGAAATCACATGTTCTTACATTGCTGGTATAAGATATACCACATTCAAATACTCTCAATCCTCAATTGTTGATCAATATATGGAAAGAGGTGAGTAATTATCATTATCTGTCTTTAAAACATTATAGCTCAAATGAGAGTGCTTAACTCAGAGTGTAACATTTTATAAGACATACAGACATGTGGATTTAGAAGAGTTAGTATCTTTCACATAGGAATGTCTTTAAAAAACAAAATTTAAGTTTAAATTGCCTATATTTTAAATGTGTTACTTTGTTATTTAATACATTTTTTGAGATACATGTTACTAAATAACAAATTTGATTTTTACACTGTTGATAGTATGTTTTAATACAATTGATTTTGTAATCTTATGGGATATTTATATATTTGAAAATATTATTCTAATAAGATGGCAGGGGGTCCATGAGCTTCATCAGCTATACATGAGTCCATGGAACAAAAAAAAATTTAAGAACATCAGCTCTAATGCTTTTCCTTTTAGTAAATGTACCTAAAATAATCTCTAGTTTCATCCCTGAATATTAAAATTTATCATGAATGCCTTGAATGTTTCTCTTAAAAAATTCTCAAGGACGAGATTATTATAATTTGCTATTGGTTGCTTTATACTTTCTGGATGTTTTAGTGAAGCAAAAGATATTGTGAAGCTGTAAACAGAAGGACAATCTTTGCAATTGTATTCACCATATCATAATCAAACTTTTATATAGGAATAATAGTGTCTAATCATTAAAATCACAGGTTTATTATATATAATATATAATACACAATTTATAACTGAAGCATAGAATGATTTGACAACTTTTCTACCTTCTGTCATAGCTCCAGCAAACTAATAGCATAACCTTGCCTCACCGGAGAATTCTGAGACTTCTATTAACTCACCCATTATTGCAATTGAAAATGGAATATCAAAATAACAACAAAATGAAATGATAAATGCTAAGTTCATGTTCTGAGTCTGTACATTGTTTTCTGAAGATTCTGGTAAATCATAGAGGTAGAATAACATACAAAATGTATTGCAGACAGACATATAATATTTAGAATAACATATTGAGTAACAATATTTTATTCATATATTAAGGCATCTGTTGATACTTCCTAAGTCATATATTGATCTAGGAAATTTTCAATGATTGTTTCTTCTTTAAGGGTCAGAATCCACCATATTGCTGAAAACTTTTTCTAAGTCCTATTCCTATCTCTGGCAGTTTCTCTAGATTATTACTGGGCTGCCACAATTTTTCTAATCTGAAAAAAAAATTAATTTCTCTTCTCATTCTATAGAGACATGTAGATTTTTTTCAATTCTAGCCAATCTTATCTGTGTGCTCAACATTATGACTTCAGAACCTCCACTTTCCATTTGTGTGATTTTAACCAGCTTATTTTTCCTTCCTGCATTTCGATTTCATCATTTGTAAAATGAGACTGGTACTTATTTTAAAAGTTAATGAAGTTAATAAGTTAATAAATGTCAAGCACTTATAAAAGTGCCAGTATATAATAAGTACTACATGAGCATTAATAATGATGATGATAATGATTATTATAAACAGCATTCTGGAACATGAATCAACATGGCTTATCTGGGAATATTGAAAATCCGGTGCTGTCTGAACAAAGGATTATACTGGTAAGAGTTAAAAAATAGTTTGATGTAAAACAAATAATGATAGACTGGGAATTAGAAAACCTAAATTTTAGCCTCCTCCCAACTACTATGAGGAGTGTGATATTTGCTTTTTATTTCTCCCTGGATCCCAGATTTCTTATCGATAAACAAATGCTGTCTCTTCTAGCACCATCATTATAAAATAAAAGTTATAAAATTTGAAAGGGTTAGAGTAATCTGTGAAATATTACTAGCTTAGTCTTAAATGAATAATTTGGTTTTATTGCGTAAAACCAATAATAGGTGTGTTCTGAATACAATTAGACTTAAAGTCTGGTTATACTTTCAGTATGTGACATTGCTCTAAGAGCAGATGTATGAAGTAAATACGCTTCATTGGTGTGTGGTTCAGTTTTCGCAATAGTTGTGGGAGTAGCTGCAGTTATTATAATTTATGGTGCAATTGTGGGTATTATATTTAAGATGATGTATTAGTCAGCTTGGGCACCATAACAAATACCACATCATAGCTGCTTAAACAACATAAATTTGCTTTCTCATTATTCAGAACACTTTCAAAGTCCAAAATTAAGGACATCAGGGTTGATTTCTGATGAATCCTCTCTTCCTGGCTTGTGGATAGTCGCCTTCTCTCTGTATGCTCACATCTTTCCACTCCGTACATGCAGAGTTGTGTGGGGCAAGAGAGAGGGTAAGAGAGAGTGTGTATCTCTTCTTATAAGGACACCAGCTCTCAGATTATGGGCCCAGACTTATGATGTCTTTTAACCTTATTTTCATAAATATTAAAGGTCTTATTTTCAGATTTAGTCATATTAGTGGTTAGAGTTTTAATATTTATATTTTGGGGGAGACATAATTCAGTCCATAATAGATAATGTATTCCCCTTCTGGACAGTTTTACTACAATTCATATAAAAGGTCACTAGGTGCCCTTGGTGCCTTGATGCATAATACTTTAAGGCATTTTTTATGGAGTAATAATTTGAAATCTTTTAGCACATAAGGAACCTTGTGAATTTCATGTCATACAGAATAAAATGTATAAAAGATTTTTTCAGTGTTGTCAAATTAGGAAAATATTTAGCCTGAATATTTATTTTTTCAGAGACTGAACTACTTCTAAGAAATACTAGGGTTTCCTTGACCTTGATTTGCTAAACTTGTGCTCTTCTGGCATTATTTTAGCTGCATTCTTGTCCGATCTTATGCACCACACTAAAATAATCTTGTCTTTTGGGACATGATTACAGTTTATGTAACAGCAGTCTAGTCTATAAATCCAATTTACAACAATACATAGATAGTTGTTAGCATAAGTAGATGGAGTAGCATACCAAGTGTGGGAAATTGGAGTACTCCACATTCCCAGTGTTGGCAATAAGGGCATACAACAAGTCTCCAACCAACTGGGTGGTTAGAGAGTTGACCTTTTCTGCCTGTAAGAGGACATGGGGCACCTTCTCCTCTAAATTCTAAACAAATACTGTGGTACCTATTAATTTTATTAATACATGAGCTTTTCATTACAACGTGATTTAATAGCATTGTACTCAAAAAAGATGTTACCACAAATAAACTACTAATTATACAATAGTTTCCTCCTGGTTTCTCCACACATGTAGACTGTGAGTCATGCATCTTCTTCTGCAATAGTAAATTTTCAATGGTTGGGAATGGCTCCACCAACCTCTGCAGTTCCTGTCTCAAACCCCTGGGATACTACATATCAAAAGGTGGATTCATAATAAAATAATAACACAAAGACTATAAAAAGGGAATAAAATCTGAGTTATGTCAACTCTGTCATTCTATGTGATCGTTTGTAGGTTTTGTTTAAAACTTGAATGAAACAGTAGTAACTGCAGATTTTACTAAAGATTAAATACTTAAGAGAATCTAAATAACATACTTAACGTTAAGTTTCTGTACATAATTTATTCCTTTTAAATGACTTTCACCTTTGCTGTAAGCCAAGGCTTTGAATTATAGCCATTTCTATGCTCATGATACCATGAGCTTTACTAGGTCAACAGCCATGTCTTATTTGCTTTGTCTTCCATAATTTAACACAGAAGTTGCATTGAAATTATATATATATATATATATATGTATATGTATATATATATATATACATATATATATATATATATCTCCTGTAAAGAAGCTAGACTTAATTATCATTAGAAATTAATCAACATTTTAATATCTGAAATAAAAGTGAGAATGCAGAACCTCAGTACTTCTTCCTACCAAGACTATTATAACATTTTTTCTATGTGGTCTTTTTCTCTTTTATTTCTCCAAATGTCTTTTTTCCTGATCCAAAAATTATTACCCTCAAATTCTGGTTGCATTAATCTTATTAGGAAAATCCGTTGTTTGTCAATTATCTTCTTAAAAGCAATCACAATAAATGGAATCTCCTTAGCATAGTTCTATTTTTTCCTATGTTTTCTGTAACTCTTTTTCTTTCCTGACTTACCTCCTCCAAAGACATAGCACTCTAGCACCTAAAGCTGCTTGCCTTCCCCAATGACTTTCCATGTCTCTATGCTTTTATATTTGCTCCTTAATGGGTAGAATATCTCCATTGTTCTTTTGCTGCCCCTTCATTCAAATAACACTATCTTGATGCCCAATGCCTTATTTGAATGTTTCCAGCAGCTAGCCCTACACTTTATTGATCCATTTGCACCTTGAATAGGCTGTTATTATAGCAATTATCTCCAATTACAACAAGAACTGCTTTTGGATAAGGCTTTGTCTGTATTTTTTTAAATATGATCAGCAATGTAGAACTATACTTGGGAATAAGTATAGAGATAAACCCACAGTGAACACAAATGCCAAGGTGAAAATAACAAATTTTAAATGAAAGAAAATACAGCTTTATCTGAATGTGACATAATGAAAGCACTGAAAAATAATCTACTTGGCTTTTCATCTCTGATGTTTTCTGTGCTAAATCGCTATTACAATCTTGATTTTACCCTTGCAGCTATAAATAGACAAGCCTGCAACGTTAAAAAATAGCCTCAGGAAACCTGATCACTGGAGAAATAATATTTCAATATTTAAATCTCAATGCTCTATAAAATCCTTGAAATTAAGCATTTTATTTTACTTTAATTTGTGATTATTCATACAACTTGCTGTTATATCAATAACGGCTTCTTCTGTGAGGAGTGATTTTTAAAAGATTTCACTAATAAAACTCAAGGAGAGAAACTATACAGAAGAAGGCTTAAATAGACCTATTAATTATATTAGTGCAAAGTGGCTTATTTTATGACATGAACATAGTAAAGTTTCCATTTTTATAATATGTAAAATTCAAGGGATTATCTTTTCAGCTACAATGCTGTTTACACTTCAAAATTCTATGGTGTTTAGGAGAAGGGGGGACATATTTGCACAAAGGACTAACATTCAGAATCTACAGCAAACTGACACAAGCACAGAAAATGAAATACCGCATATTCTCACTCATAGGTGGGTGATGAAAAATGAGAACCCATGGACACAGGGAGGGGAGTACTAAACACTGGGGTCTATTGGGGGGAAAAGGGGAGGGCCGGGGGGGGAGCTGGGGAGGGATAGCCTGGGGAGAAATTCCAAATGTGGGTGAAGGGGAGAAAGGAAGCAAAACACACTGCCATGTGTGTACCTATGCAACTGTCTTGCATGTTCTGCACATGTACCCCAAAACCTAAAATGCAATAAAAAATTTAAAAAAAAAGAATCTACAAAGAACTCAAACAAATCAGCATTAACAAAAGCAAATAATCCAGTCAAAAGTGGACAAATGACATGAATAGACATTTTTTAAAAAAAAACATACAAATGGCCAAATACATATGAAAAATGCTCAATATCATTAATCATCAGGAAAATGCACATTAAAACCACAATGAGACACCACCTTACTACTGGCAATAATGTCCATCATTAAAAAGTCAAAAAATAATAGATGCTTGCATGTATATGGTGAACAGGGAACACTTAATACATTGCTGCTGGGAATGTAAATTTGTACAATCTCTATGGTAAACAATATGGAAATTTCTCAGATAACTAAAAGTAGATCTACCATTTCATCCAGCAATCCCACTACTGAGTACAAAAGAAAATAAGTCATTATATTAAAAATACACCTGCATGCATAGTTTATTGCAACACAATTCACATTGCAAAGATATAAAACAAATCTAAGTGTCCATTAATCAACGAGTGGATAAAGAAAATGTGGTATCTAAATACCATGGAATACTACTTGACCATAAAAAAGTAAAATAAGGTATTTTGCACCAACTTGGATGGAACTTGAGGCCATTATTCCAAATAAAATAACTCAAGAATGAAAAATCAAGCACTGTATGTTCTCACTTATAAGTGGAAGTTAAGTTATAGGTACGTAAATGCATACAGAGTGGTAATGGACTTTGAAGACTTAGAATGGGTAGGGGCAATGCAGTAAAATCCCATACTTCACCACTATACAACTCAACCCAAAAATATTGAAATAAGATAGCATTCCCATCTCCTACTGTCTGTGGGAGAATAGAAGCCTAACTTACGTAGGCATTGGGCATGTGCTTAAAGTTCTAAAATTACCTCTATGATGAGGATAGGAGAAGACCAATTAGCAAATACAAATGGTCTATGAATCCACCTCCCCACACATATAAACACCAGTCCTTAAAACCTCTCCAACTCTTCATTTTAGCAGAGTTGACAACAGTACCTCTCCTCATTGCAATAGCCATGAATAAAGTCATTCTTGCCTTTTCAACTTGTCTAGTAAAAATTTTACTTGGATACTATACAGCAAAATGCAAATATTTTCTGACTCTGAGTAATGGATTCATTACCTAAAACATAATTCTGTGCAGAATTGGAAAAAAAATATTCTAAAAATCATGTGGAACTGAAAAAGAGTCAGAGCACCCAAAGCAATCTTAGTAAAATGAATGAGGTTGGAGGCATAAAGTGTTACCTGACTTTAAAATATACTACAAGGCTATAGTAACCAAAGCAGCATAATATTGGTATATAAATAGACACATAGATCAATGGAACAGAATAGAAAACCCAAAGATAACTCCATGTATTTCCAGCCAACTGATTTTTGAGAAAGACACCAAGACTAAACATCAGGGAAAAAATATCCTCTTCATTACACAGTGTTGGGAAAACCAGAAATTTATATTCAAAAGAATACAATATTTTTAAACAATTATAATTGATATGCTAAAAGGGGAGAGAAAATTCAATCACATAATAATTAAGTAAAACATGAGAAGGCAGTAAAAAGCATAGAATAATAATGAAATTATGAACAAATAATAAATAGAAAACAGTTACAAATAAGGTATATATTAATAAAACTATATCAATAATCATTCTAAATGTAAAAATTTTTAATGCACTAATTAAAGAGAGAGTGTCATATTAGATACAAAAGGAAGATGCAACTATATCTTGTCTAAAAAAAACCCACCTTAAGTTAAATGCACAGATAGAACAAAAGTATAGGGATGGAGAAAGATATTGCATGCTAACACTAATCAAATTAAAGCTGGTGGAGCTATCTTAATATCAGGCAAAGCAAACTTCACAGCAGGAAAAAAGACCAGGAACAACAAAAAACATGGCATAATGAAAAACAAGCCAATATTTTAAGAAAATATAATAATCCTGAATTTGTATATGTCGAACAACACACAATCAAAATAGATGAGGCAAAGACAAATATAATTGCAAGGAAAAATAGATGCATCCACTATAGTAGTTAGTGAAAACAAATTTTCTTAATTAGTAATTGACAGATCCAGTAGGTAGAAAATCAATGTGAATACGTTTGAGCTGAACAGTCCTAGCAAACAGCTGAATCTAAATGGCATTTATAGAGTATTTCATCCAAAAGAAGAATGAAAATTCTTCTCAAGCTCAATGGATAATTCACCAAGATCATATCTCTATCATGAACCATACATTAACAAATTTAAAATAACAAAAATTTTGCAAAGTATTCTCTCAAACAAGATAATTAAATTAGAAATCAATTCTAGAAAGAAAGAAGGAAAATCCTAAAATATTTGGAGATTAAATCCTTACTTCTGAATAACATGAATCAAATGAGAAGTTTCAAAATAATTTTAAATATTTGAACTAAATTAAAATTAAATTTAAAACCAAGGCAAGTGAATGGTTAAAAGAAAATGTGTATGATTGAATGTATATATTAGAATATCAGAAAGATTTAAAATTAGTAACTTAATGTTCTACCACAAGATAATTAAAAAATGAAAACAAATCATAGCCAAATAAACAAAAGAAAAGAAGTAATGAAAGTCAGAATAAAAATTAATAAAAACTGAGAACATAAAATAGAAAAAAAAAAACAATGAAACCACAATTTAGTTTTCTGAATAGATAACTAAAATTGAAAAGCTCAAAGGAGACTAAAAGACAGAGGAGATACAAATTACTAATACTGGCAATGAAATTACCATTATAACTGATCTCATAGATGTTAAAAAGAAAATGAAAACATATTATGAATAGCTTCATGCCCAATATTTGATAATTTAATTGAAATAGAGAAATTCCTTGAAAGATACTACCAAAATTCTCACAAGGAAAAATCTACATTCTGAATAGGTATTTACCTATTAAAATAATTGAATAAATAATTAGTCACTTTTTAGAATAAAGAAAATCAGGCACAGATGGTATATCTGGTGAATTCTACAAAATATTTCAGAAAGAAATAATGTTAATTTATTACAATCTGTTCCAGAAAATATGAGCAGAGGAAAATATTCTAGCCAATTCTGTAAGGCCAATATTATCCTAATATCAAATAAAACAAAAACATTACAAGAAAAGAAAACTACAGACCAATATCTCTTATGAATTTAGATTCAAAATTTGTTGACAGAAAGTAAAGTAACTGAATCCTAAAATATATAAAAATAATTATAAGCTGGGTTGCAGGTACTGAAGTGGGCTCTGGGATGTGGAGATGAATCAGGCTTTCCAAAGCACTAACTTTCATGTAGAGTCAGTTATATAAACAATCACCAACATCATGGGAGACCAGAGTATCTTTCTCAACTTCATCATGAAAACCTGTGTCTTGACCTGATGCCCATGAACATGTGGATGCCTTTAAGACTGCAGTCCAAAGCATATTCTCTCTCATCTTGTTTCACACTCAGTCTCAGCAATTCATTGTATTTACCACTGAAGCTTTCCTACAAGTTTATGTCTACATAAGCTGCTGGTTTGGAAACAAAGACAGTCTACTAAACCCACATGATACCACAACCAAACCCCCAAAGGTATCAAAGAAGATAAAGGCAAAAAAACCAATCCAATGTTAGCAACTTCAAAGACTAAAGGAACATCAGCCCATACAGATGAGAAAAAACAAGTGCAAAACTGTGGCAACTCAAAAAGTCAGACTGTCTTACCTCTAAATGATCACAATAGTTCCTTAGTGATGGTTCTTAACCAGAATGAAATGGCTGAAATCACAGACATAGATTCAGAATATGGATAGGAATATAATTCATTAAAATTTAGAAGAAAGTCTAAAACCAATCGAAGGAATTTAAGAAATATGATAAAACAATAAAAGTGCTGAAAAGACAAAATGGCAATCTGAAGAAAGATCCAAATTGATTTTGTAGAGCTAAAAAACTCCTTCAAGAATTTTATAATAAATAGGCAAGTATTAACATCAGAATAGACCAAGCTGGCAAAATAACTTCAGAGCTCAAGATGAGTTATTTGAATAAAATCATTGACAAAACTAAGAAAAGAGAATTAAAAAGAATGAACAAAAACTCTGAGAAATGAAATTATATAAAGAGATCAAATCTGCAACCCATTGGCATCACTGAAAGAGAGAAAGAGAAAGAAAGCAACTTGGAAAACACATTTGAGGACATCATTCATGAAAATTTCTCCAGCCTCACTAGCCAGGACAACATTCAAATTCAGAAAATGCAGACAACTCCTGCAAGATACCATTACAGATGAGTATTCAACACATTGTCATCAAATTCTTCAAGATCAAATTGAAAAAATAAAAAAGTTAAAGGCAGCTAAAGAGAAGAGGCAGGTCACCTACAAAGGGAACCCCGTCAGGCTTATAGTGTACAAACAAGACAGAAGATATTGGGGGCCTAATATTCAGCATTCTCAAAGAAAAGAAATCCAAACAAGAATTTCATATCCCAGGAGGCCGAGGCGGGTGGATCACAAGGTCAAGAGATCAAGACCATCCTGGTCAACATGGTGAAACTCCGTCTCTACTGAAAATACAAAAATTAGCTAGGCATGGTGGCACACACCTGTAGTCCCAGCTACTTGGGAGGCTGAGGCAGAATAATTGCTTGAACCCAGGAGGCAGAGGTTGTGGTGAGTTGAGATCACGCCATTGCACTCCAGTCTGGGTAACAAGAGCGAGACCCCCTCTCAAAAAAAAAAAAAGAATTTCATAACCAGCCAAACTAAGTTTCACAAGCAAAGGATAAATTAGATTATTTTTAGACAAACAAATGCTAGGGGAATTTATTAACACCAGACATACTTTACATAAAATATTTAAGAAAGTGCTAAATATGGAAAGCAGAGACCAATACTGGCCATATAGTTAAGTCTATATAACAAAGAGCTAACAACTTTGTAACAGGACAAAATCTGTATGTATCAATATTGACCTTGAATATATATGGGCTACATGCCCCCAATTAAAAGGTACATTGGCAAGAGTGGCATGTTGATAAACAACCAAAATCCAACTATATGCTGTCTTAAAGGGACCTGTCTTACAAGTAATGACACACATAGGTTAAAAGTAAAGGGATGGAGAAAAACCTACCAAGCAAATAGAAAACAGAAAAAAAGGGTTACTAGTCTATTTTCATGCAAAACCCACTTTAAGTCAATAAAAATGAAAAGAGAAAAAGAAGGGCACTGAATAATAATAACGGGTTTAATTCAACGAGAAGACCTAACTGTCCTAAATATATATGCACACAGCAGAGGAGCACCTGTATTCAGAAAACAAATTTTTATATACACACTAAAAAACTTGTATAACCCCACAGTAAGAGGAGTCTTTAACACCCCACTGACAGCATTAGACAAATCACCACATCAGAATACTAACAAAGATATTTGAGACCTGAACTCAACACTAAACCAAGTGGCTGTAACTGGCATTGACAGAACTCTCCATTCAAAAACAACAGAACATACATTCCTCTTATCAGTGCATGGCACATACTCTAAAATTGACCATACAATTGGCCACAAAATAATTCTCAGCAAATTAAAAAAAAAACCATAGAAATCACACTCTCAGACCACAGTGCAATAAAAATGAAAATTAATACTAAGAAGATTGTTCAAAGTCATATAATTACATGGAAATTAAACAACCCGATCCCAAATGATTTTGGAATAAATAATGAAATTAAGGCAGAAATCAAAAAGTTACTTGTAACTAATGAAAACAAAGATACAACATACTAGAATCTTTAGGACACAGTTGAAGAAATGCTAGTAGTACTAAAAACCCAGATAAAAGGATTAGAAGGATCTCAAATTAACAAGCTAACGTTACCTGTACAGGAAATATAGAAACAACAGCAAACCAATCCCAAAGCTAGCCAAAGAAAGGAAATAACCAAAATCAGAATAGAGCTGAATGAAAATGATATGTGAAGAAAATACAAAATATTAATGAACACGAGTTGGTTCCTGCAAAGTATAAATAAGATTGATGAACCACTAGCTAGACTAACACGGAAACAAAAAGAGAGAAGATCCAAACAAACACAATCGGAAATGGCAAAGGGAACTTTACAACCAGCCCATTGGAAATAAAATAAAACCTCAGAAATCACTACTAACACCTCTTTGAACACAAAATAGAAAACCTACAAGAAAGGAATAAATTCCTGAAAACATTCAACCTCCCAAGATTGTAAAAGGAAAAAATTACATACCTGAACAGACCAATAATGAGTTCTGTAATTGAATTAGTATTTAATTAAAAAAAAAAGCCAACCAGCCAGAAAAATGCAAGGACCAGACAGATTTACAGCTGAATTTCATGAGACATACAAATAATTGCTACCATTCCTACTGAAACTATTCCAAAAAGTTCAGAAGGAGGGATTCCTCTCTAACTCATTCTATGAGACCAATATTCTGATACCAAAACCTGGTAGAGACTCAATAACCAAAAAAAAAAAAAAAAAAAACCTTCAGGTCAATATCCTAGATGAACATTGATGCCAAATTTTGCAAAATAAATGCTAGTAAACCCAATTCATCAGTGCATCAAAAAGCTAATCCACCACAATCAAGTAGGCTATGTCCCTAGGATGCAAAGTGAATACTTGTAAACTACTGTTGGAAACATAAATTAGTTTAGCTACTGGGAAAAGCTGCTTGCTTATTTCTCAAAGAACTTAAAATAGTACTACCATATGACCCAGTAATCACATTATATGGTATACTAAAGGAATGCAAATTTTCCAATTGTAAAGACACACACATGGCTGTGTTCATCACAGAACTATTCTCAATAGCAAAAACATGGAATTAACCTAAATACCATAAACAGTAGACTGGATAATGAAAATGTGGTACCATAGAATACCATGCAGCCATAAAAAATGAAATCATGTCTTTTGCAGCAACCTGAATGGTGCTGGAGGGAATTATTCTAAGCAAACTAATGCAGAAAGAGAATTACCACATGTCCCCACTTACAAGTAGAGCTAAATGTTGAGTACACATGGACACAAAGAAGGAAATATCAGATAATATACACTAACCCCCCCCACCCGGTGACATGCAACTTACCTATGTAACAAACCTGAACAAGTACCCTTGAACCTAAAATAAAAGTTAAAATAAAATAAAATATATAAACATTACAATATTATGTATCACAACCAACGTGGATTTCTTCAAAATATACAACGCTTATCAACAGTTTAAAATCAATTAATGTAGTATATCACATCAAAAGGCTAAAACAAATTATCATATCAGTAATAAAAAAAGCATTTAACAAAATTTATCACTCTTTGTAGAAACCCTCAGCAATCTTGAACTAGAGGAAAATTTCCTCAACTTTATAAAAAGTACATACAAAAACGTTAGAGCCAATATTAATCTTAATGATGAGAATATAGATGCTCTTCCTCTAAGTTTGAGAACAAGGCAATGATATCCCCTTTCACCATTCCAGTTCAAAATTATACTGAAACTCATAGCTAATGTAATGAAGCAAGAAAAGAAAAAAATATATAGATCGAGAGGAACAAAGTAAAGCTGCTTTTTGTTCACATAAGAAACTGTTTTCTATGTAGAAATCTCAAATAGTAAACCAAAATATCCCCAAAGTACTAAGCAATTATAGTAAATTTGCAAAAGAAAATTTTAATACACAAAAGTCATTCCAGTGTAATACATTCCAGTGTATCATCAATAAACAACTGTAACTTGAAATAAAAAGCATGCCATCATTTACATTAAGAATAAAATAAAATGTTTAGGTGTGAGCCTGACAATATCTGTATAAGATCTATGTGAGCTAAACTACAAAACTCTGAGGAAAGAAATTATAGATCTAAATAAATGGAAAGAGATTCTATGTCATAAAGGCTCAATATTGGTAAAATGAATTTTTTTCATCTTGATCTATATGTCACTAAATGGGGCTCAAAATCCTAGATCAACGAATTGATTCTAAAATATATATGCTCAAGGATAAGATCCAAATAGGCAGCACAGTATTGAAGAAGACGGAAATAGGAGTACCTGACTTCAAGCCTCACTATAAAGCCAGGGTCGTCAATATAATCTTTTATTGGACAAAGAACAGAAAATAAATAAATGAAACAGAATAGAGAGTCCAGAAGGAGATTCATGCAAGTATATTATATTGATAGTTGCTAAAAGAGAAAAGACAATTCAACTGAGCAAGGATGGTCTATTTTAACAAATGATAATGGCACAACTAGACATCCAGAAGCTGAATGAAAAAAGTGCCCCAATAAAGAAAAACAAAAGCAAAAGCCATAATGTAGACATAAACCTTACACTTTTTACAAATATTAACTCAAAAATGAATCATAGACTTAAATGTAATACACAAAACTATCACACTCCTAAAAGATAACACAGGAGAAAACCTAGGTGACCTTGGGTTTGTCAGTGAGATTTTAGATACAGTATATTAAGGAAAAATTAATTAGTTGAACTTCATTGAAATTAAAACTCCTGCTCTACAGGATATAATGTTAAGTGAATAAAGAAACAAGGCACAGACTATGATAAAGTAACTACAAAACACATACCTAATAAAGAACTGTTTTCCAAAATACACAAGAAACTCTTACCTCAACAATAAGAAAACAAACAACCCAAATTAAGAAACGAGCCAAAGCTTGCAAAAGACTGCTCACCAAAGAAGACATACAGATGGTAAATAATTATACAAAAGGTTCACAAAACCATAGGTTATTATGAAATTTCAAATTAAAACAACAAAATACCACTATATACCTCTTATATAAAATGGTGAAAATCTGGAACACTAGAAACAGTAAATGCTATTGAGAATGTGGAGCAATAGAAACTTTCATTCCTTGCTTGTGGAAACGCAAAATGATAGAGCCACTTTGCAACACAGCTTGGCAATTCCTTACAAAGTTAAACATAGGTTTACCATATGATTCAGCAATCACACACTTATGTATTTACCCAAATGAGTTAAAAACTTATGTTCTCACAAAAACCCACACACAAATATTTTTAGCAAGCCTATCCATAATTTCCAAAATTGCAAGCAACCAAGATATCTTTCAATAGGTGAATGAATAAATAAGCTGTGTTACATTAATATAATGAAGTAGAATTCAGGGACAAAAATGTCATAAAAGTACAAGCTTAAATAGGTTTTGCTAAAGTGAAAGAACTCATTCTGGAAAGGCAACATATTTTTTGATATAAAATTGTATCTAGGATAGATACAATTATAGAGACAGTAAAAATATCAGTGGGGACCAGTGGTTCAGGGACAGTGAGGTGGAGAGGAATGTATACATGGAATGCAGAGCATTTTTGGGGTGCTGAAGCTATTTTTAATGATATTATAATGGGGGATATATAATATTATGCATTTGTTAAAACCATAGAACTGTATATCACAAATAATGCACCCTAAGATAAACTACCTTTCATTAAAAATAATTTATCAGACTCAGTACATACATCAATTGTACAAGCAGTGTACCACACAAATGTACGATAGTAACAATAGCCCAAAATACATGTGTGGGAGAATGAGTGAACAGTAACTCTATGCTTTCTGTGAAGCTAAAAATGCTCTAGAAACAAAGTCTATTGAAAGTATATCTTTAGTAAAATGAATATGGAAGCCCTGAATGTATCATGATATTCATAATCGCTTTGGGAGGCCAAGGCGGGTGGATCACGAGGTCAAGAGATGGAGACTATCCTGGTCAACATGGTGAAACCCCGTCTCCGCTAAAAGTACAAAAAGTTAGCCGGGCATGGTGGCGCGTGCCTGTAATTCCAGCTACTCAGGAGGCTGAGGCAGGAGAATTGCCTGAACCCAGGAGACGGAGGTTGTGGTGAGCCGAGATCGCGCCATTGCACTCCAGCCTGGGTAGCAAGAGTGAAACTCTGTCTCAAAAAAAAAAAAAAATTATATATATACATATATATGTATCTGACAAAGAAGTTGTATTCAGATTGCATTAATCACTCTTACAAGTAAACACTAAAAAACACAAATTGCACAATAAACAATGGGAAAAAGTATTGAATAGGCATTTCATCAAAGTATCAAATATTAGCAAATATGTGGGCAATCTGAACATCACAACTAGAATTGTAAAAATGATTTTTAGAAAACCAATAAATGGTGATGGGAAAACTGGCTATGTGGAGAAAGATGAAACTGAACCCCTTCCTTACACCTTACACAAAAATTAACTCCAGATGGATTAAAGATTTAAACATAAGACCTAACACCAGAAAAAAACTCCAGAAGAAAACCTAGGCAATACCATTCATAGGCATAGACAAGGACTTCATGACTAAAACACCAAAAGCAATGGCATCAAATGCCAAAATAGACAAATGGGATCTAATTAAACCTAAGAGCTTCTGCACAGCAAAAGAAACTAGCATTAGAGTGAACCAGCAATCAACAGAATGGTAAAAACGTTTTGCAAGCTACCCATCTGACAAAGGGCTAATATCAGAATCTAAAAAGAACTAAAACAAATTCACAAGAAAAAAAAAAAAAACCCTATCAAAAAGTGAGCAAAAGATATGAACAGATACTTTTCAAAAGAAGACACTTATGCAGCCAACAAACACAAGAAAAAATGCTCATCATCACTGGCCATTAGAGAAATGACCATATTGAGATACCAGCTCACAATAGAATGGTCATCATTAAAAAATCTGGAGACAACAGATGCTGCAGAGGATGTGGAGAAATACGAACACTTTTACACTGTTGGTGGAAGTGTAAATTAGTGCAACATAGTGAAAGACAGTGTGGCAATTTCTCAAGGATCTGGAACTAGAAATACCATTTAACCCAGCAATCCCATTACTGGATATTTACCTAAAGGATTATAAATTGTTCTGTTGTAAATGCACATGCACATGTATGTTTATTGTGGCACTGTTTACAACAGCAAAGACTTGGAACCAACCCAAATGCCCATCAAGGATAGACTAGATAAAGAAAATGTGGCACATATACACCATGGAATGCTATGCAGCCATAAAAAAGGACGTCCTTTTGCAGGGACACGGATGAATCTGGAAACCATCATTCTCAGCAAACTGACACAGGAACAGAAACCCAAATGCCACATGTTTTCACTCATAAGTGGGTGTTGAACAATAAAAACACATGGACACAGGGAGGGGAGCATCACACACTGGGGCCTGTTGGGGAATAAGGGAAGTAGGGGAGAAATAGCATGAGTTGGGAGGATTGGGGAGGGATAGCTTTGGGAGAAATACTTAATGTAGTTGACAGGGGGATGGAGGCAGCAAACCACCATGGCATGTGTATACCTATGTAACAATCCTGCAAGATCTGCACATGTACCCCAGAACTTAAAGTATAATAATAAAAAAAAATCAGAATTTGCTTTGGCAATTTCTAATAGAAATGAAGAATTACACCAATGCTACAAACTAACAATTTTGTATTTTAATATTTTCCAAGATATGGAAATTTATGTCTGTAAAACATGTTATACCAAAATATTCAACTACTGCTTTACTCATAATAACCAAGAACAGAAAACAACCAAAATGCCTATTATAAACAAGAAAATAAGTTAAAATATTATGGTTTATTTATACAGATCAGTAATATTCAGCAATTAAAAAGAACAAACTACAGATACAAGCAACAAGAATCAACCTAAAAATTGTTTTAGGCAAGAAAAACCAGACATAAAATATTATATAATTTTTGATCTCATTTAAATCAAGCTCTAGAACAGGAAAAGATTATAGAAAAAAAGTAACAACAGTGACTGACTAATGGGTTTGGTAGTGGAGAACAGGAAGAGATTGGGGAGTGGCAAAAGGAATATTTTTGGGGTGATGAAAATATAGTCATTAGTTACATGACAACATTTTGGTCAACAGTGAACCACATATTCAACAGTAGTCCCAGAGGATTATCATGGAGATGAAAAATTCCTGTTTTCAAGTGACATCTTGCTCATTCAGACCTTGTGAAGGCTTAGGCTAATGTGTGTGTTTGTGTCTTAGTTTTAACAAAATGTTCAAAAGATAAAATGAAATGAAATAATTTTAAAATAGAAAAAGCTCATAAAATAAGGATATAAAAATCAAAATGTTGTATAACTATAAAATATACCTGTGTACTAAGCTATGTGCTATTAAAAAAGAGTCATAAAGTGTAAAACAATTTAAAAGTTTGCAAAGTAAAAAGTTGCAGTTATGCTAAATTCAGTAAATTCATTAATGCAGTATTCATTATTAAGGAAAGAAAAATATTTTTATAAATTTAGTATAGCCTAAGCATACCATGTATTAATGTCTACATTAGTGGATTAATGTTTTAGGTCTTCACATTCATTCAGCACTCACTCACTGACTCCACAGGGCGACTTCCAGTCCTGCAAGCTCTATGCATGGTAAGTGCCCTATACAGTTGTACCGTCTTTAAAATTTTAATGCCATATTTTGACTGTACCTTTTCTATATTTAGATATGTTTATGTACATAAAGACTAGTGTATTATAATTGCCTACAGTATTCAGGAGAGTAACATGCTGTACAGATTTGCAGCCTAGATGCAGTGGGCTATACTGTACAGCCTAGGTATGCAGTCGGCTATACCATTTAGGTTTATGTAAGTACACCCTATTATGTTACATAACAATGAAATTGCCTTATAACAGGATTCTCAGAATGTGGCTCCATCATTAATCAAAGCATAACTGTATTCCACATGTTTATAGAGGTGTGAGGGTTTTTACTATATTTCAGATGTCCAAATACTACTGTTATCACTGAGTAAGCATGATGCTATCGTAACCTAATTATACAGATGATGTTAAATTAAGCACCTCTCTCATACTAATTTGCACTGCAATTGTCATTTATAACCTAAACACATTTAAAATTACATTATTTTATATTATAACTATTAATATTAGGTGATACTATCATTAAAATAGAAAGAGGTGAAAAAGTAATTTTCCTACACTACTATTCAAAAAACTTACTGTCAAAAAGTTATAAAAGAGAACATGCTAAATAATTCTCTCTCATTTAAACTAAACATCAGATCACTAAGTTGAAGAAGTGTATTATTTGAGTCATAAAATTTTAAAAAGATGTATTTGTAACTTAAGTGAACAGAGTTCTTTGGTTCACTTAGTGAATGAAAAAGACTGATGACAATTCTCACATTAGCTTTTTGATTAAATGGTAATGTAAAATTTTCCTTAAGATTTTTTAAACATAGCCTCATCTATCCTCTCTGTGTTTTGTTTTCATTTTTTCCTTATAATTTTCCTTTAAAAATAGATTAATTGTAAACTTCAGTTCCTCATAGAACTACCCAAATTATAAAAATCTATTAAAAAATATCAACTGTTAAGCATCAGGTGTTGAAATGCTCACAATTAGCATAAAAGAGTTTTAACATCCCCAACCTCCCAAATTTCATGTTGAAAGCAATGCTGATATTTTCTATCTTCTGGTTTTTTTATGGATGAATAAATATCAAGACACCCATCAGAATTTCCATGCAAGGCATATATATACTTATGGCAATTCCATTTCCTAGATTTGGCAGATTGTTGAAAGAATTTGTTGAGAAATCTCAATTTAGATATAACCACACCACTGTTCTATTATAAGAAATTTGTAATATTTATGACTTATTGATGCTCTTCTTGCTACCTGAATTCTTCCCCCATGCCATCCAATCAATTATTTGACTTAATTTAAATTATCCTTCTACAAATCCCTTTGGGTAATATTGTATATTTCTTTCCTCTGTCTTCTCATTTCACTTACTTTGTACCTAACATATATTACTTTTTGAATACTGTCTTACATTTTGGGTAATTCTTACAGTCTTTTAGGGGAATTTGCTCATTAAATCTCTGGTGATTGCATTGTAGACTGTGCACACGAAATTCCTGTAATTGCTATTTTGAAGTAAGTGCCATTGTGCTTCATCACTTGAAACATTGCTTTAATTCCACTTTAACGCCTTTTTTTTATATTCCCTACTTAAACCACTTTAAAGTAAACCACTCAAAAAAGAACAATACCATGAAGACCCTTTTCACAGAAATTACAGAAGTCAATCAACCACAGGATGAAATGAAAGTCTTAAATGTTAAAAGTTTAATTTTCTTATATCCTTAACCTAAAGGTCTCATCCCTGTTCTCCAAATGTGAAAGCATTTTACAAAATTAATTTATACAAAGCACTAGAGGTCATTTTCAAGAAGCACTAGAGAATTAGTACCAAATAAGTTGTATGAACTTCAGTGATTGTCAAGAAGGAAAGTCAATTTTCAGCACTAATATTTGGAATTTAATTTGATCATTCCTATAAGTATAATTAGGAGTAATATTCCTTGAAGGTGAGTAGCTTAATCTATACAAGAAGAAGGAAAAATTAAACCCCATAGTTTACTTATCAATAAACTACATGAATGCTATATCTTTTATTTTTCCTTCTGGTTACAGTTAATCATGAAAACATGTCAGATGTACTTCAGATATACATCCCCCTCTAAAATGAGGGGGACAAAAGAGTGTGTGGATGGGGCTTTGGGACTTGCTGGATGGGCCACTGTTGTGTGAGTTCTTTAATTGGCCTATATGCAGGGACTATAGACAGATAACATTAAGGGAAGAAACAATGTAACTGGAATAAGAAAATTTACTTACCAACAGGTGAAGTGTAGAAAATTGTTTAGCTCCTCTGAGCTCTTATTTCCTTTTCTGTGAAGTTGGAACATCCATACGTTTTTCACAGAATTTCTGTGTTAAGGATCTCACTGTAGTAGTGTGGCATATTTTGGCTGCTGCTTGCTGCCTTTAAAAACTGAAAAATAAGTTGGAGGAATTTCCATCTTTTGGTAACTTTTACCTTTTTGGCTTGTTTTACTTAAATTTCTGGAAGCCAACATGATGGGAAACTGAGAGCTATATCTGCCACTACTGATCTTAACCATCCATTTGAGGAATCAAATCATTATTCTCTAAGCTCCCCTACTCTTTGACCCTAAATAAATAATTCCCAGTTTAATTCCTCCAGCAGGAACAGAAATTCAGGCACTGATATGAAGAGAACAGACAGTCAGGATTTGAATCTCTACTCTACCCATTTATTATGTAGTAACCATAAAATATTTCTCTGTCTCAGTTTCATGATGTATAATAATACTACCTACTTTACTGGATTTCTGTGAAACTTCAAGAGATAATTATATATATTCTAAGCAATCAGAGGGAAAGGATGTGGTGGCTCATGCCTGTAATATCAGCATTTTGGGAGGCCAAATTGGGGTGGATCAGCTGAGGTCAGGAGTTCAAGACCAGCCTCACCAGCATGGTGACAGCACAGAAATGTAAAAGATTATTGATGGCTACTATGAACACCTTTATGCACATAAACTATAATACTTAGAAAAGACGAATAAATTCTTGGAAATGTACAACCCTCATAGCTTAAATCAGAAAGAATTAGATACCTTGAAGTAACAAACAACAAGCAGCAAGGTTAAAATGGTAATTACAGTATTACCAACAAAAAAAAAGGTCCAGGACCAGAGAATTAACAGCAGAATTCTACCAGACATTCAAAGAAGGAATGGCACCAATCCTATTGACACTATTCCACATTATGGAGAAAGAGGAAATTCTCCCTAAATCATTCTATGAAGCCAGTATCATCCTAATACCAAAACCAGGAAATGACATAACTAAAGAAGAAAACTACAGACCAATATTTCTAATGAACATGATGCAAAAATTCTTTTTTAATATATATATTTTATTGCATTTTAGGTTTTGGGGTACATGTGAAGAACATGCAAGATTGGTGCATAGGTACATACATGGCAGTGTGTTTTGCTGCCTTCCTTCCTGTCACCTATATCTGGCATTTCTCCCCATGTTATCCCTCCCCAACTCCCCACCCCCTGCTGTTCCTCCCCTAGTTCCCCCCTACAGACCCTAGTGTGTGATGCTCCCCTCCCTGTGTCCATGTGAAAATTCTTAACAAAATACTACTTAGCTGAATTCACCATCAGATCAAAAAGATAATTCACCATGATCAAGTGGGTTTCATTCCAGCAATGCAGGGATGGTTTAACATACAAGACAAGAGAAGGAAATAAAGGGCAACAAAATTGGTAAAGAGAAAGTCAAACTATCACTGTTTGGTGATAATATGATTATTTATCTAGAAAACCCTAAAGATTCCTCCAGAAAGCTCCTAGAACTTACAAAATTTCAGAAAAGTTTTTGGATACAGAACTAATGTACACAAATCAATAGCTCTTCTATATACCAACAGTGACCAAGATGAGAATCAAATCAAGAACTTAACTTCTTTTACAATAGCTGCAAAAAAAAAAAAAAAGTAGGAATATGCCTGACCAAGGAGGTGAAAGACCTCTCCAAGGAAAACTACAAAACACTGCTGAAAGTAACAATAGACTACAAAGAGAAATGGAAACCCTCATGTTCATGGATGGTAGACTCAATATTGTGAAAATGACAATACTGCCAAAAGAAATCTACAAATTCAATTCAATTTCCATAAAAATATCATATTGATTCTTCACAGAATTAGAAAATACAATTCTAAAATTCATACATTACTAAAAAACAGTCCACATATTCAAAGCAAGAATAAGCAAAAAAACAAGTCTGGAGGCATCACATTACTTGATTTCAAACTATACTATAAGGCCATAGTCACCAAAACAGCATGGTACTGACATAAAAGCAGGCACATAGACCAATAGACCAGAATAGTTAACCCAGAAATAAACCCAAATACTTACAGCCAACTGATGTTCAACAAAGCAAACAAAAACATGAAATGGGGAAAGAACACCCCTTTTCAACAGATGGTGCCAGGTATCTATCCAGAGGAAAATAAATCATTAGAAGAAAAATATACTTGCCCATCCATGTTTATAGCAGCACAATTCGTAATTGTGAAAATGTGGAGCCAATCCAAATGCCCATCAATCAATGAGTGGATAAAGAAACTGTGGTATATACAATGGAATACTACTCAGCCATAAAAAGGAATGAATTAATGGCATTCACTGTGACCTGAATAAGATTGAAGACAATTATTCTAAGTGAAGTAATTCAGGAATGGAAAACCAAACATTGTATGTTCTCACTCATAAGAATGACACAATGGATTTGGGAACCCAGGTGAGAGATAAGAGAGTACAAACAATGTTCAGTGTATACTGCTTGGGTGATGAGTGCACTGAAATCTCACAAATCAACACTAAAGAACTTACCCATGTAACCAAACACTACCTGTTCTTCAATAACCCATGACAATTAAAAAAAATTGTAATGCCAAGAAAACATTGTACCGACCATGATCTGAAGCATGAGGCAAATCAAAATGTGGCATGATTTTGAACACGTGATGAAAATCCAAAAAAAAAAACTATAAATATTAGTGGAAAGAGTGAGTAAGGAGTTAATGTGAGGAAAGTCTATTGAAGATAGCAGGAAGCATATAGAAAAGGAGCTCCTGTGATAATGAATTAGGAAGTTTAGATTTACCGTCATAAGCAAAGGAGAGTTATTGAATGTTGTTAGGAAAGTCATAACTCGATTTGATACGCACATTTGTAGGTGACTTCTTTAATCAGCAAGCCTCCAAAGAATTTAGGAACACAAACTTCAATCTTAATTAATCTTCTTCAGTTGGTTTAAGTGAACCTACTTTTAATAATTTTAAATTTGTGCAAAATGTGTCACCAGATGTTTAGGTAGGCATATCAAGCTAGTTTCCCCTCCCAATAATACATATCTGTAAGTAATTTAAGAAATAATTAATATAGACATGATTACTAAAAATGTGTTCTGCAAGTTATAAAATGTATGAAAATTATCATTAAAGTAATAAAGTTGAGATTCAATTCTTAATCTTTCTTAAGTTTTTTGTCTGTTTTTTTTTTATGACCACTGTGAAGGTATGGAATTCTAATTACGGGTCTCAAGGTCTCTAGGAGTTGACCTTTTGTAACATCATGTCAAGTGTAACTTTTTCTGCTGTTCTGGAATATCTTTGCTTTTGGCAGTGGCTCCAATGGGCAAGAAGATGAGATGCTACATTATAAGCAGAACATGATAAGACACTGTAAAACCAGTTATTTATCCAACTCCAGCCTCAACTGGAGAAGAGCCTACAAGAGGAGAAGAGAGTGATGGTAAAAATTACTACCAATTGGGAATTTATTTGGAGTGAAAGCTGTTGATATTTTGTGCATTCCTCTCCCAGCATGAAGCCATGTGAAGAAAACATTAGGGAACCATTTAGAGAAGTCATGTGATCTTTTCGGATTTTAGGCTTCTTCAGGTAAGAAATGTTTCCTGATTTAAACCTGAAGAAGCCTAGAGGTTTGAATGGCCTGTGGTAGCAGAGTAAAGTTAGCTTCATGGAAATAGACAGAACTTCTAGAATTCTACCAGGCAGTTTCTTATGGGCCAACCTTGGACCTTATGGAAAGGAACATGGATGAAGTGACCTCAAAAGAGGGTGGTGCAACAGGGTAGATAGCTAGAAGCAATAGAATGGAGGAGAGCCAAGTCATGAAAATCTGATACGGTTTGAGGACATGTTGAAATGTGGTCTCTGGTGCTGAAAGTGGGGCCAAGTGAGAGGTGTTTGGGCCATGGGAAAAATTCCTTATGAATAGCTTGGCACCATCCCCTTGGTGATAACTGAGCTCTTGCTCTGAGTTCACACACAAGATCTGGTTGTTAAAAAGTGTGGGGCACCTCCAACTCCCAACTTCCTCCTGCTCCTTACATGTGAGATACCTGCTCCTCCTTCACTTTTCATCATGATTATAGGCTTCCTTAGGCCTCTCCAGAAAGAGATGCTCGCACTATCCCTCCTGCACAGCCTGTATAACCATAAGCCAATAATATCTTTTCTTATAAATTACTCAGCCACATATATTGCTTTATGGCAAGACAAACACAACCTAACACAAAGTCTAATCAGCAGAAGCCTCATCTTCATCCAGGAACTATAGAATGTTGTTTGGTGATCGTTATCTTGGCGAACTCCCAAATTATATTTGGTAGGCAGAACTGCTATTATTTAAACATTAGATATAAAGTGGTCCTGATAGCATGTTACAGTTATGCTGGCCACATAACAGTATGCTTATTTCCTATAACATATCTCTTTCCCCGAAGTCATAATAGACATAATCATCAACTAGAATGCAGGAGATAAAGCCAACAGAAGAAAGAAGCTGAATATGAAGTACATGAAAGTTTCTTTGACATATTCAGGTCAAAGCTGCATGGAATAAAATAGCTTTGAATCAAATGATACAATAAAGTTTTGCCATTAGACCAGATATGACTTTTAAATACTAGAATGTGATTATAACAACTTTGAGATCTATTCAACATTTATACAAAGATGGGAAAGAACAATTTAACAGGGAGTTTAAATGGGTAGAGATGAGATTGAGTGAAGTTGCTTTATTCTTGAACTCAGTGAGTTCATCTCCTTTAATAAACCAGTTATAAACTAGGTCACTTAATCTTAGGATGTGTACACTTTAATTTTCTAAAGATACAGAAACTAGGTTGATAGATTAAGGTAAAATATATTGATATGCCAAATATATATTGTATTAGTCTATCTTATGTTGCTATGAAGAATACCTAAGACTGGGTAATTTTTAAACAAAAGAAGTTTATTTGTCTAATAGTTCTGAAGTCTGGGAAGTTCAGTATCAGATCAAGGTGCCACATATAGTGAGGGCATTGTCAATGTATCATCCCACAGTGGAAGGCATGAAATGGTAACATGGCAAGAAAGTGCCAAGCTCCCTTTAGATAGTAATTCCAGTCTTGTGATAAGTAACCCAACATCCTCATAATGACATTAATATATTTATGAAGGAGAAATCTCATGACCTAATTATCTCTGTCTCTTTTTTTTTTTTTTTTTTTCTGATACAGAGTTTTGCTCTGTTAGCCAGGCTGGAGTGAAGTGATGTGACCTTGGCTCACTGCAGCCTCCACTTCCCAGATTCAAGTAATTCTCCTGCCTCAGCCTCCCAAGTAGCTGGAACTACAGGCATGCACCACCATGTCTAATTTTTGTATTTTTAGTAGAAATGGGTTTCACCATGTTGACCAGCCTGGTCTGGAACTCCTGACCTCAAGTGATCGACCTGCTTGCCCTCCCAAAGTGCTGGTATTACAGACCTAATGATCTCTTATTAGGCTCCAACTTCCAACACTGTTGCATTGATTTTACATTTTTAACACGTAAGCTTTGGGGGACACACTGAAACCACAACACACATATACACACTAAAAGATCTGATACACCCAGTATAATGTGGTGACATCAAAGCTAAATTAATAAAATATGTTGGTATGAGGTGATTGGTCAGTCTGAGAGCTACTGAGAAGTAGATTAAGAGGACAGATGTTGGGTTATTTCCTAGGGTAAATGCAAACTATATGTTTTTAGGGAAAAATTCTCTTTATATATGCTCTTAACATATTTTAAAATGCTAACTATTTTAAACTATATCAGCCAGGTCATAGTGACTGACTATTGTCAGGAAAACCATACTCCTATGACAAATATTTTTAAAACTTCTGGTGAACCACAAGTTTTTCTAAAACAGTCTTACAAGCATTTCTATTGTAAACATTCATATATTAGAAGTCGACAATTCTAACAATGTTTAAACACTTTTAAATTTAAGAAAGATAGCTCTTTGTTTCCTTTGGTAAACAGACAGGTAACACCTGAACTTTATTATGACAAGTTACAAACTTGAAGCTTAACTAAACATTTTCAGCAAGAGATATGTTAATATAGTATTTCCTTCCTTATCTTTCTAAACAAAGGTTAATTGCTAGCCCATGGTTCAACATTATCAAAGCACTTCTGTCACCAGCTTATTTATTTAAAGTTTTCTTCTAAGTTTTTTTATTAACTGAAGGTTAAAACCTGTAGCTTATAGTTACAGTCAGGATTTTAATCAAGCAAATCTCTTCAGGACACACAATATTATTTCAGGAAATATCTATGGTTTCTTAGCAATATTAAACTGTTAAGTTGCAGACACAGAGAAGGAAGGTAGTTGTATTTAACTATAATCAGGGTGTTTCCAGGCAAGTATAACAGAGGTGTAGGGAAATCATAAAAACTAAGGGAGGTGGTAAACATGCTTTTATAAGGAAGATTCAGGGTATAGTACCTGGGTAGATGAAATGAGTGGACCTTATGGAGTAAGGGTACTGAGTGTACTGATTGGTGATATCCATACATTTTAATAGTTGTCTTAGGAGAAGTGGAAGATGTGAGACTGAAAATGAGGGGTTACCTAACTGGGTTCTGGTCATGTAGTATTCTGGACACTTAGAGATTTTGAATCACATGAGGGTTTTGGCCACACTAGGAAACTGACAATACCATGGGATTACTTACATAGATTTATGCCTTGGGCCAACTGACCAAGTGTCCTCTAAGACCCAAAACAGGCAGGATGGCAATCATTTCTTTCATTTTTGTCTTTACTCTGCACAATTTATGTAGGTTACCTTTATGTCACTGGCTCCTTCACAAAAAGTAGACAGCCTCAAAAGCAAACTACCTCAAAATTTGTCCATGGTTTACATTGCTTACCAAATCCATTTGGAAGGAGTTTAATGTAGAAACATTGAATCAAGAGTTGTGTGGAAATGATTTTTGTTCATCAGAGAACATGCAATAGGATCCTTAGTACTTCCTTTATGGAACGTGATTCTTGATTCACAAGATTGTTTAACAGCGGGGTTCAGTGGTTCGTATCTGTAATCCCCTCACTTGAGAGGCTGAGGCAGGAGAATGCTTTAGCCCAGGAGTTAAAGACCAGTCTGGGCATATAGTGAGAGCCTGTTTTCACACACTTACACAAAATAGCCAGGCATAGTGGCGTGTGCCTATAGTCCCAGTCTCAGCAACTCAGGAGGCTGAGGTGGAAAGATTGCTTGAGCCCAGGAGGTCAAGGCTGAAGTCAGCTGTGATTGTGCCAATGAACCATAGCACTCCAGCCTTGGTGACAAAATGAGAGCCTGTCTCAAAAAAAAAGAAAGAAAGAAGTAAAAAGATAGTTCGGCTATTAGTTCACATTTCACATTCCAAAGTACATTCAAGAATAGTTTCATAGTGAAATCAATTTGAAAATTGAAACTTTTTTTCTCAAAATAATACATAGTATCCAGGCTTGGAGATAAGTCATATGGTAATAATTAGCAGGTATGACAAATTTTATTTTACAAATATGGCTATAATAACATCTATCACCTCATAAACTCTTTTGTATTATGACCTTTCTATTCACATAAAAAGTGGGGTCTAAATTCAACCCTTGAATCTAAGTTGGCTATAGTGACCTAACATGTAATTAGCAGAATGAGGCTGAAGTGACACAGGCCGACATCTGAGACTAGGTCAGTGGGAGTTTTACATCTGCCTTTGTCTCTTAAACCACTTGCTCTCTATGCTCTCTCTTTGGTAACCATCTCAAAATTCAGCTGCACTAAAACAGATCAGATATACAAGGAAAAAACAAACCCATTCAAAAGTGGGTGAAGGATATGAACACTTTTCAAAAGGAGACATATATGAGGCCAAGAAACATGCAAAAATGCTCATTATCACTGGTTATTAGAGAAATGTAAATCAAAACCACATTGAGATACAATCTCACCTGAGTGAGGATGGCGATCATTAAAAAATCTGGAGACAACAGATATTGGAGAGGATGTGGAGAAATAGGAACACTTTTACACTGTTGGTGAGAGTGTAAAGTAGTTCAACCATTGTGCAAGACAGTGTGGCGATTTCTCAAGGATCTAGAAATAGAAATTCCATTTGACCCAGTAATCTCATTACTGGGTATATATTCAAAGGATTATTAATCATTCTATTATAAAGGCACATGCACATGTATGTTCATTGTGGCACTGTTTACCATAGCAAAGACCTGGAACCAACGCAAATGTTCATAGATGATAGACTGGACAAAGAAAATGTGGTATGTATACAACATGAAATACTATCCAGCCATTAAAAAGGCAACGAGATTGTGTCCTTTGTAGGCACATGGATGAATCTTGAAACCATCATTCTCAACAAACTGACACAAGAAACAGAAAATCAAACACCGCATGGTCTCACTCATAGGTGAGTGTTGAACAATGAGAACACATGGACGCAGGGAGGGAGGATGACACACTGGGGTCCTTTGGAGGGGGCTAGGGAATGGACAGCAGGGGTTAGGGAGGTTGGAGAGGAATAACATGGGGAGAAATGCCAGAGTAGGTGATGGGGGCATGGAGGCCGCAAGCCACATTGCCATGTATGTATCTATGCAACAATCCTGCATGATCTGCACATGTACCCAGAACATAAAATGCAAAAAAAACAAAACAAAAAACTCAGCTGCTATGCAGTGAGAACTCAAGCTACCTATGAGGCCATGTGGGGTGCTCCAGCCTACAGTGTTCAGCTGAGCCTAGCTTTTTTGTCATCCCAGCCTATCAGCTAGACTCATGTATGAAAATCTTTCAACAATTCTAGCCCACAGCCATTTAGGTCACCTCTGACTGATTGATTTTTCCTAACTGGGTCCCTAGACACAGTGAAGGAGTACAAGCAATCTTCCCCTATGTCTGTCCACATTCCTAATTACATAATCAGTTAGCAGGATATAACTTTTTTTTTGTTATTTTATACCACTAAGTTGGGGTACTTTATTGTGGAGCAAGTGATAATGGGAATACACTTAAGTATCTCAAAATACAGCATCAATAAAACAAAACTGAGAACATCTGACATTGGTTTGCAGGAGACTTGGTCACAAGCATAAGCCTGAAAGGCCTTGAAATGACTGTCAGTGAAGGATTAAAGGAAAGTAAAAAATAAATGTTATTCAACTGGAAGAGGACCCTTTTTATACAGCAACAGGAAATTTGGCAGTGCTGTAACCTGTGGTAACTGCAATAATGAAAATATAGCTAATAACTATTTGAAATTGCTAAGATTTGCAGGCTGAATTTTTTAAATGCCAGCATCTTTCTTTTAGCTTTGTATAAGATAAAAATAGAGAAAAATCAGCTAAAACATTATTCTTTATTTTTAAAGCAAACTTCAGAGAAAATATGAAGACGAGTTGCTGAAGTTTGAAAATACAGTTATTTTTCATTCCCATTCTCTTCAGTATGTTAAGAATTTTCAAAACAGTAAAGAGACTTGGGGAAATTATCAGACTCACAATGTTGTCAGGAGAGTGTAGCCTCAGAATATAAAGATAAACCATGGGTGTGAATAAAAAATCTCTTTATTAAACCTTCCAAAAAATTTAAAGTGATGCCTCATGGACTCTTACAGACAGGCAAAGGCCATCTCTGTTTCTTCAGTATGTTCCAGAGACACTCTCTCTTAAAGAATATTCTAATAACCTTGAGGGTGTTGTCCCATGATTGCCTCACAGGAAGCCCAAGGCTGAGAGAGATTATTGCAGAAAGATTTGTGGGTATGACTTTCATTTACTGGAGTGTATTACGAATTGATATATAAGACACTCAGAACTTTAAAAAAAAAATATCGGGTTGGACTGCCAATGACAAAGGCAGTTCAAAATGAAGGGTCCTTTGGAACAGGCAACATGTCCCGAGAAAGACTGCAGAATTGCTGTAGAACAGTGAGCTGTGGACCTTCCATTTCCCCTCTTCCATTGGGAATATCTATGTAAAAATGATTCCAGACTTCATTCGTATCACATATTTTGTTTGCTGGAGGAAGATAACTTGTTTCTAGTTTACAAGCATGTGGATGGAGATAAGACACATGAGAAAATCTGAACAAAAAGATATTCATCTGTATCTGTCCCTGATTTAGATGATGAAATCCTGGACTTTAATCTACTGGTGTATGAGATTAGACTTTTTAGGCCTTCTGCAGTGAGTGACTTTATTTTGCATGTGGAAGGATGTGAGTTGTATGCAGAGGACAGACTGGGACAGATTGTGTTTTCCAAAGATTACTCCAATAATATGCCCCATCCCACATGCTCCTCTGCCAGGGAGTCTTGCCACTCCTTTATTGAGAAGAAGCCCAATTAGCCTTCACTTGCAGCTGAGCTAACTTAAAAACTCACTTATAATTAATAGAATGCAGTTAAAGTGACTCTAGGTGTCTTCTGAGGCTAGGACAGAAGTAGCTATTCAGCTTGCACCTGGTTCTTTGAGTGCTCTCTCTTCACACTCCCTTTCAGAACTCAATTTCTCAGGCTCTGGGAAACCCACACCATGTGGACAGATCACACATAGGTGCTCCAGTCTACAGGATCAGCATTACGGAATCTCAACCTAGGCCCAGGTGTGTTAGTGAAGAAACTTCCAAATGATTTCAGGACCTAACCATTTGAGTTATCTCAGCTGTTTCAATACTCCCAGGTGAAGGAAGCTTCAAGAGTCATGAAGCAGAGAAGAAGCCATTTCTACTATATGCATCTGTCTGAATTTCTCACTCACAGAATTCACAAACTTAATAAAATGATTGTTTGTTTATACCAAAAAGTTTGTGATACAACAACTGATAACTCAAACATCAGGAAGTGAATTTAAAAAATTATTTCTCAACTGCATTTATAATTTCTATTTGATATTATACTCGTTCATTTGAAGATTGATCATTTTAAGTAAAGAATGTCTTGAAACTAAGCACTTACAAACTAAAGCCAAAGCAAGAGAAAAAATAACCTCATAGGAAGTTGAGAAAGAATAATTGGAGTTGACAAAAATATAGCTGAACCACAGGACTATATAGATTAAGGACTTAGTGGAGCAGTGCAAGCTGTCTTCAAATATGTGAAGGCTGTCATGTGGAAGATGGATTAGACTTGTACTGAGGAGCTCTAGAGAGCAGAACTAATACCCACATTGGTTGGTCCAAGGGAAGCAGATTTGATACCTAATAAGAGGAAGTATTTGTTAGTAATCAGAACAATAAAGGTGGGCACTGCTTCTTGAGGAAGTAAACTGTATTTTTTGTTGAGGAAAGCCTGGATATTGTAATAATGGTAATTTTCTAAAAAGAAAAACTCTTGTACTGAGTAAAACACTGGAGTAGATGTTCTAACATATTCCAATCATAAGTTTTTAAGAATCTATAAAATAGCTATTTTTTATAATAATCTACATCTAAAGGTTAGGTATATGGACCAATTAGAAGACAGAAAAATAGTGGTAAGTTTTCAGTAACTTGTGCTTTCAAGGGCAATAAAAAATCTAGCAATTAAACCATGCTAGATAACAAATTAAATACATATTTAATATATTAGTAAAACATCTGTATGCCAGTGCATAAAAGCATAGTGACCCTACAAGCTGATGCTATTTTATTTACATATAATTGTATATAAATATATATGTATAAATATTATATATACATATATACATACACATACACATATATGCACATATACATGTATTACTGTCTTATTCCTCCAAAGGTTTGGTGGAGCCTCTATAAATATAAATAACATAGTAAAACAGAAAAGAAAAAATAGGATGTGAGTAATTTAGATGGAACAGAGTAACAGAAACTACAGTAAAGTTAATATGCAGATATTCAGGGCAACATCTTATCTGATTATAGTCAAATAGGAATGGAGGGTAACAGGAAGTGATTGAAAGAAGAATTACATTGTAATTACCATTATCATCACTATCACTTCATTGTTCCTTTATTAGTATCTTTATATTGGCTACTATTTATTCATCATTTATTATAAACACAATCTGACCATATGATACTTATTATCTCATTTAATTATTAACTGAAATTATGAAGAAGAAAAATAATATCTACATAAAAAGTAGGGCATGCTTAAAGTTATCCATTTAAGTGGATAACCTGGGAATCAACCCAGATCTTTTGTGAATACCAAGTCCAGTTTATTACACTATAGAGATTGTTGGTGTAAATGAAATCTGTGCTTTTAAGGTACAGACTTGAATCATTAGAAGAGGGTGGATGATGTATTTATTAAGCCCCCCAAGTATCTTCCCTATGATAATATATATTCCTGAAATTTGATACTTTCCTATAGTTTTTGCTTTAATCAAAAATGTCTTTGTTCTTCATTTATTTGTGAATAACATTGAAAGAGTTCAACCAATACAGTTGGCTAAAAGCTAAAATATAGATTTACCATGGTTTAGGGAGGAGGAGAAGGGTGGCTATTATGGGTGTCAACAATGAAGGAAGATTATGAAATCTAAGTTGAAAGAATGGCTGCCTAAAACAAATATTGTCTATTTAGTATGTCCCACATGATAGACATCTCCCAAGGAGGTAAGGAGTATAGAATTACCCACTTTAATTTTTAAAATATTCATCTTGGGACTAGTAAGTTGGTGACCCCTCATTAACACAGTAGAGGTAAATTTGTATCCTATGGAAGTGGATATTTTTAGAAAATAAGGAAATAATGTAGCCAAAATGCAGTAAGATAAATAAATAGCTTTTTTTTGTTGTTGTTGAGATGGAATTTTGCTCTTATTACCCAGTCTGGAGTGCAATGGTGTGATCTCGGCTCACTCACTGCAACCTCTGCCTGCTGGGTTCAAGCAATTCTTCTGCCTCAGCCCCCAGGTAGCCGGGACTACAGGCATGCACCAGCATGCCCAGCTAATTTTTATACTTTTTTTAGTAGAGATGGGGTTTCACTATGTTGACCAGGATGGTCTCAATCGCTTGACCTTGTGATCCACCTGCCTCGGCCTCCCAAAGTGCTGGGATTACAGGCGTGAGCCACCGCACCTAGCCAATAAATAGCTTTAAATTTGTAGAACAAGTTGAAGTAGGTAAACAGACACTTTCTAAATTTCAGATATGACTTGACTGAATCATCACTAGAGAATTTCAAGGAGGACCGAAGAGAATGTACAGAAATTTAAGGCAGGAGGTAAAAAGTCAGGTGAGAATGGAGCTGGAGAGAAAGAGAAATGATTTGAAACATTTTGCTTTTCTTTGAAAGATTTTTGAAATATTTTACACTGTGCACAACAAAATTTTCTTAGTTGGAAGGAAATGAGAATAAATCATACGCTTTTATTAGTTTGGTATGACACTACTGATAATACAAATTTTATGAAAGGATGCTAAATGACAGTTTATATAAAGGCCAAGATTCATGAGGCTTGAGATATTAGATTTAGTTAGAAAATGATATATGGAAGGAAGGTCATTATGTAATTCCCCTAGTACAGTGAGTTCAAACTCAACTTTCTATTTGAAGTTCAAATATTATTACTTAAAATTATATTTTAGATATTTTTCATAGGCTAAAAAAGGAATCCCTCAGATGTGATTTAAATTTATAATGAACTCCATGATAATTATATTTAAAGGGCTAAATTATCTAAATGTCTCTACTTAGGAAGGGAACTAATAATCAAAAGCACTTATTCAGATATTTTTCTCTTCTGTTTCTGTTGATGACACCTGACGAAAATTCTCTTTTTGACAAAATCCTAGGCAATCTTCTCTGAAGACTCATCTCAACTAATTCTCAACCTTGGCCTTGACAACAGCCTTGAAAAAATACTAATGTAGCTATTAACAATTCAAGGCTACATACTTATAATAATCCTACACTCCTTGAATTGCCTAAGAAAATTCAAGCCTGTCAAAAAAATTTACTGTTTCTTTCCACCAACCTCTGAGGTTAGGGCAATGTCTCCCAGTCTCTGTGGAAGGATGGAATCCTATCATTGATAATTGCTAGGTAGCAGGCACAGCTGGCTAATCACATTAGGATTTACTAACTCTTTTGTAATTTTTCATGATTGTATATTTAGAATACCCTATCATCTCAGCCCAAAATCTCCTTAAACTGATAAGCAACTTCAGGAAAGTCCCAGGATACAAAATCGATGTACAGAAACCACAAGCATTTCTATACACCAATTACAGACTAACAGAGAGCCAAATCATGAGGCAACTCCCATTCACAGTTGCTACAAAGAGAATAAAATACCTAGACATACAACTAACAAAGGATGTAAAGGACCTGTTCAGGAGAACTGCAAACCACTGCTTAAGGAAATAAGAGAGGACAAAAATGGAGAAACATTCCATACTCATGGTTAGGAAGAATCAATATTGTGAAAATGGCCATACTGCCCAAAGTAATTTATAGATTCAATGCTATCCCCATAGAGCTACCAGTGACCTTCTTCACAGAAATGGAAAAAAACACCTTAAACTTCATATGAAACTGAAAGAGAGCCTGCATAGCCAAGACAATTCTAAGCAAAAAAACAAAGCTGGAGGCATCACACTACCTGATTTCAATCTATACTACAAAGCTACAGTAATCAAAACAGCATGGTACTGGTACCAAAACAGAGATCTAGACCAAAGGAACAGAACAGAGGCCCTGGAGGCAATGCCACACATCTACGACCATCTGAACTTTGACAATCCTCACAAAAACAAGCAATGGGGAAGGGATTCCCTGTTTAATAAATGGTGTTGGGAAAACTGGCTATCAGTGTGCAGAAAGCAGAAACTGGACCCCTTCCTGTCACCTTATACTAAAATTAACTCCAGATAGATTAAAGACTTAAACATAAGACCTAACACCATAAAAACCCTAGAAGAAAATCTAGGCAAAACCATTCAGGACATAGGCATAGGCAACAACTTCATGACTAAAACACCAAAAGAATTGGCAACAAAAGCCAAAATTGACAAATGAAATCTAATTAAACCCTAGAGTTTAATTAGAGCTTCTGTACAGCAAAAGAAACAATCATGAGAGTGAACCAGCAACCAACAGAATCGGCAAAAATTTTTGCAATCTACCCATCTGATAAAGGGCTTGTATCCAGAATCTACAAAGAACTAAAAGAAATTCTCAAGAAAAAAGCAAACAAACCCATCCAAAAGTGGAAGAAGGATATGAACAGACATTTTTCCAAAGAAGACATATTTGAGGCCAACAAACATTTCAAAAAATCCTCATCATCACTTGTTATTAGAGAAATGTAAATCAAAACCACACTGAGTTACCATCTCACCTCAGTTAAAATGGTGATTATTAAAAAATCTGGAGACAACAGATGCTGGAGAAGATGTGGAGAAATAGGAACACTTTTACACTTTTGGTGGGAGTGTAAAGTAGTTCAACCATTGTGGAAGACAATGTAGCACTTCCTCAAAGACCTATAAATAAAAATACCATTTGACCCAGCAATCTCATTACTGGGTATATATCCAAAGGATTATAAATCATTCTATTATATAGACACATGCACATGTATGTTCATTGAGGCAGTGTTAACAATAGCAAAGACCCGGAACCAACCCAAATGCCCATTGATGATAAACTGGAAAAGGAAAATGTGGCACATATACACCATGGAATACTATGCAGCTGTGAAAAAACGACAAGTTCATGTCCTTTGTAGGCACATAGATGAATCTGGAAACCATCATTCTCAGCAAACTGAAACAAGAATAGAAAATCAAACACTGCATGTTCTCACTCATAGGTGAGTGTTGAACAATGAGAACACATGGACAAAGGGAGTGGAGTGGGACCAAGGGAGGGACAGCGGTAGGGGGTAGGGAAGTTGGGGAGGGATAACATGGAGAGAAATGCCAGATGTCGGTGATGGGGGGATGGTGGCAATAAACCACATTGCCATGTGTTACCTTTGCAACAATCCTGCATGATCTGCACAGGTACCCCAGAACCTAAAGTACAATTTAAAAATAAATAAATAAAATTTTTCATTTCCCTGAGCCCCAACTTGCTGCTGCTCTCTCTTCTTTCATTCTTCCTTTAAAACACCCTTTCGTTTCTGTACCAATCAGAACCCAGTTTCGTTCATGCTAAGCTATTTTTACCTATCATTTTAGTTCTTACTAATTAAAATACTTATTAATATTAATAGTAATAGTCCAGTTTTGTTTATCTCTGACACTCCCTTCTTCCTTTACTGAAACAATTATTGATTACATATATAATTACAGAAATGAACCAGTTGTGTACATGCAATTTCCACACTTGATCTTACCCAAAAGACCAAAAAGCAATAGATTCAATTTCCATAATGTAATACTTATTATTTATGCCAATACTTACAACAAGAAGCATAACCCAGATTTATTTAAGACTTACTATGTTTTAGGCACTCTGATATGTGCATTACATTCAGTCTCTGGTGTTCATAATTCTAAAAGGTATTTACTATTGACATATACAGTGTTACAGATGAGAAAATTGGCAAAAAGAAACTATAAATCAAATTTTTTTGAAAAATTAAGTTGGCTTTGGAAAGATTATTTTTCTTAAATGAACTGAAAGGCCCAAATCACAAAAGTTTGACTACATTTTTTTCAGTGCAGAAAAATAGAAAAATATACTTTCTAAATGAGTCCTTTACTTTTTAAATACTGACATAGTGGTTTAAGTTGATTATCTTTTGAATCGAAGGCAGTTTACAAAACTAACTTTCAGGGAAAATGCACGGGTTCTAAGTCAAAAGACTTAACGGATGATTCTAAATACCATTTTTAAAGTTCCAATTTTTTTTTTTTGAGACAGGGTCTCACTCTGTTGCCCAGAGAGGAGCAGAGTGGTGCCATCGCGGCTCAACACAATCTCAACCTCCCAGGCTCAAATGACTCTTCTGCCTCAGCCTCTCAAGTAGCTGGGATTACAGGCATGTGCCACTACCACCAGGTAATTTTTGTATTTTTGTTCTTTTTCTTCTTTTCTTTATTGTACTTTAGGTTCTAGGGTACATGTGCAGATCATGCAAGATTCTTGCATAGGTATATACATAACGAGGTGGTTTGCTGTCTCCATTCCCCTTTCATCTACATCGATTATTTCTCCCCACGGTATCCCTCCCCACCCTCCCCACCCCCAACTGTCCCTCTCCTAGCCCCTACCAACTGACCCCAGTGTGTGATGCTCCTCTCCCTGTGTCCACATGTTCTCATTGTTCAACACCAGCCTATGAGTGAGAACATGTGGTGTTTGGTTTTCTGTTCTTGTGTCAGTTTGCTAAGAATGATGGTTTCCAGATTCATACAAGTTCCTACAAAGGATATGAAATCATTGTTTTTTATGGCTGCATAGTATTCCATGGTGTATATGTGCCACATTTTCTTTATCCAGTCTATCATTGATGGGCATTTGGGTTGGTTCCAGGTTTTTGCTACTGTACACAGTATTGCCATGAAGATCAACAAAATAGATGGATCACTAGCCAGACAAATAAAAAAGAAAAAGAGAAGAATCAAATAGATGCAATAAAAAACGATAAAGGGGATATCACCACTGATTCCACAGAAATACAAATCACCATCACAGATTACTACAAACAACTCTATGCACACAAATCAGTAAATCTGCAAGAAATGGATAAATTCCTGGACACTTGCACTCTCCCAAGACTAAACCAGGAAGAAGTTGAAACCCTGAATAGACCAATAACAAGGGTTGGAGTTGAGGCACCAATCAATAGCCTACCAACTAAAAAAAGTCCACATCCAGACAGGTTTACAGCCAAATTCTACCAGATGTACAAAGAGGAGCTGGTTCCATTCCTTCTAAAATGATTCCAAACAATTCAGAAAGAGGGAATCCTCTCTAACTCATTTTATGAGAGCAACATCATCCTGACACCAAAACCTAGCAGAGATGCAACTAAAAAAGAAAACTTCAGGATAATTTTTGAATTTTTAATAGAGACTGGTTTTCACCATGTTGGCCAGGCTGGTCTTGAACTCCTGACCTCAAATGATCTACCCACCTCGCCCTCCCAAAGTGCTGAGATTACAGGCATGAGCCACCACACCAAGCCTAATATTCTAGTTTCTACAGCACATTTCACATTCAATTATTAGGCATTTTAAAATTCTTAGGAAATCTTTTACTACAGTGCATTTCGTAAAATGAATTAGAAAAAATACACTATACAGGCCTGGTGCAGTGATTCATGCCAGTGATTCTAGAACTTTGGGAGCCTGAGGCAGGAGGCAGGTGGATGGATCGCTCGAGCTCATGAGTTCAAGACCAGCATGGGCAACATGGCAAAAGCCCCTCTCTACTAAAAATATAAAAATTATCTGGGCTTAGTGACACGTGCTTGTAGTCCTGGTTACTTGGGAGGCTGAGGTGGGAGGATAGTTTGAGCCTGGGAGGCTGAGATAGCATATAGCCAAGATCATGCCACTGCACTCCAGCATGGGTGACAGAGCAAGACTCTGTCAAAAAAAAAAAAAAAAAAAAAAAAAAAAAAAAAAAAAAAAGAAAGTACTTGAAATAATAAATGAACAGGCTTAAAATATGCAATGAAAATTCCAGATACACTTTAGCCTGAAAATTAATCTACCTCAGTAATGACTACCAAGGCTTTATCAAGGTTCTTGAGAGGATATTGGGAGTAATGTACTGGCAAACTTCTGGAGATCCCGTAGTCCCACATAGAATAGTAAATGTACCCAGTATTATTTTTTCCTTCTTGCCTGAGTCTATACATCTGCTTTACATGCTCTACTTCAGAGAGCAGTAATAGTTTATATTTATTGTTAATATTATACCAGCAAAATAACAAATATTTTATAATTATTATTTTATTTTGCCTTCACAATAAACAATAAAATGTCACAAAATAACATTAAGGAAGTTACATAATTTATCGACAGCCAGTGACAGCATAGTGATTCAGCTCAAGCCAAGCTTCGTCTGATTCTAGCGTCCCGACAACGGTTCAGTACAGCCTTCTAGTTGTATGTCTGGTGCCATTAGTTTCTGATCTTTCTAATTCCTATTTAGACCCTTAGAGAACTACTCCCTCTCTATGAGTGGCATCTTCTGTTTTGTTTCCTTCCCTCCGTCCTCCAACAATGCATCCCTGTGAATGAATCTTAATGTGTTTAGTTTACTAACAAAAAATGAAATAAAATAAAATAAAACATTTAGAATAAAGAGAATTCAGTTGCTAACATGTCCCATTTTCAGATAATGCACAGCATAACATTAAGCCTGATATTTCATGTTTTGTTATTTCCAGAAATGATGATTGAAAATCTTCTAGCTGCGTATTTAGACAAAATTAATGTTTCTCAAACTGACGGTGGCTGTAATGGAAGTAATAATAAGTGCACCATTCCCAAATATTTTGGCTTTGTACCAATGGAAGTTAAGATTCAGTAAAACTGTTTCTTGTCACATCCCTTATGAAGAAAAATACTCACAACTACAAAGCAGTCTTCTTATTCTGTAGTCTTTTGTAAATGTAGCAAAAAGTATCTAACTTTTTTTTGGAAATACAGACCTGGAAATGAACAAAAATCTTAAAAAGATATAATATTTCTCTCATAGATTGTGAGAGAGAAGGTAGATACTAATAAATAAACACCAAATAGTTCTTTATTGTATATTAAATTAAGTTTTGGAATAATAATTGTTCCTTGGCCTAGTACACCATGGGAATTTAGGTCAAATTAGCTTTGCACAGAGTTTTCTAAAATTATACATCCTATACACCTTTCATTAGGCTTGAACAATTAGCACTTGTAAATTACCCTCTTGTATCTGCACTTTTTATTCCCTTTGAGCAAATAAGTGTACTACATCAAAATGAAATTATGCAAAAAGCTAAATAAAAGAGTAGACAAATACTAAACATGGATTATATAGTCCATTCTTAAGTGCTTATTCCCTTAAATACAAACGTTTTATTAATTTTCTAATTATTAATGTTGCCTTAACATAACCTGGAGACAAATTATATATATTATAGAAATTATAAATATATATACACATATATAATGTTAGGCAATTATATAAATTACGTCTTGACACAACACAGGTAATATGTTAGGTAATTATATAAAGTACGTCTGAGATAGAGAGAGAGAGAGAGAGAGAGAGAGAGAGTGTGTGTGTGTGTGTGTGTGTGTGTGTGTGTTTAGTATTCAAACCTGAGATTAAAGCTTGGGATCGGCAGGGCGCGGTGGCTCAAACCTGTAATCCCAGCACTTTGGGAGGCCGAGGCGGGTGGATCACGAGGTCAAGAGATCCAGACCATCCTGGTCAACATGGTGAAACCCCGTCTCTACTAAAAATACAAAAAATTAGCTGGGCATGGTGGCACGTGCCTGTAATCCCAGCTACTCAGGAGGCTGAGGCAGGAGAATTGCCTAAACCCAGGAGGCGGAGATTGCGGTGAGCCGAGATCGCACCATTGCACTCCAGCTTGGGTACCAAGAGCGAAAATCCGTCTCAAAAAAAAAAAAAGCTTGGGATCACCTTGAAGCTAATTTATTTCTACATCTTACTCAAATGTCTTGGGAGATGTTAAGAGACGGCTGTTCACTTTCTCCAAAGTTCAGCGCAGCACTTGATATTACTATCTCGTGTTATTGTCATCTAGATTGTTCTCCTAAAACTGTTAAATTTGTTATTTTTCACTAATTTTCTACAATTAAATCTAACTATTTTATTTTATCTCTCACCTTGTATGAGATCTTGTAAACTCCTTCTCTTGAAACTCTGACCTCAAGTAAGTCTGCACTACTAGAGTTCCAGTTCCCTTTCTATAGTTTTTTTTGCCTGGTTTTGTTCTCCAATGATTCTGTTCCAATTCAATGATGCTGTTTCAATATTTTAATTTTATCTATTTTCAAAAATGCACACATATACTTTGTGTCACCATTGGCTTTTTCAAGGTTTCAACAAATACCTATGGTCATAGTTTTCTATATCAAAAAAAAGTGTAGAAAAATTATAGTTGCAGAAGACAGTGGTCTTAAATAACTCTGGTTAAAATATTATACCATTAGTGATTTTACAAAGAAATATGACTGTGTACACATATATCTAGGGCCATTACTATGGTCTAGGAAGAAGCCTGTGGAAACATAGGATTCAGAAACTTAAGCTACATTTACTTAATCATATAACATCATATACTTCCTCTGCCTCTCCTTTTCCAGTTAATATTTCACATTTCTTCCACAATACACTGCTTAAATAAATCTCTTTGTTCCTTACTCTTCAAATACTATCATGCATAAAAAAATGAACCACAACAGAGCCCTTAAAATTTATTTCATATAATATTTAAACATTTTGTTATAAATCTAGAGTTTTTCCCCACTAAATTATTAAAATTAAGAAGACAGTACAAATCAACACATATGTTTGGAGACCTGGCTGTTAAATATTTAGCAGCATAGCATTATCGATATATATTTTCCTAAGAAAAAAACAGGAAAATTGTAAAACTCAGCATGGGAAGGGTAATACCAACCACGTGTATCTCAAGCAAAATACAATTTTCTTTCAATATGTTAATATGCATTTCCAGAATACATTAATTATATTAATATACAATTAAATTTCATTTTATTTAAGTTGATGTAATTAATTAGGTGTGATTAACTTAATTTAATGTAGTAAATTTAGTTAACTACATTAGTATGCATTTCAGGTACAGTTTGATTCAGCACTCAATTAATATGACTAAGCCATGAATTCTCCATCTTCATTTTCTTTTTTGGTTTCTGTTGTTGTGGTTTTAACAGGATTTTTATCAGTTGGGTCTCAAGGTGGTTGTCAGCAGTTCTTATTGACTTCTTTTCATCAGAGAGAGAACTTTATATGGAGATTATTTCTCGGGCTTCACTTAGATTTGAAAAAACTTATATTTTTAAACGAATGCCTCTGTTCATTAGCTTGGGATTATATTGATTAGATTCGGTAAGAGTTATATTGCCTGTCATAAATGCAAGAAATCAATTTCCATCAAAAGACAGATATTTTACTGAAACAGATAGCACATGAATAAACTCTACTGCTGCATTAAATATAATAATTATATTTATATAGCTCTTAAGTGAGGGAGGCAAATTGTTAAAAACTAGATTGATGCTATCGAGTTGACAAGATGAGATTTAAAAGAAAAATTATTTTTAAAAAAAGAAATAATAAAATAAAACTAACCATCTCAAAATCACAAACATACTAGGAGCCTTCACACACTGTATTATGTAAAAGCCCTTGTCAAATCAACTTTCTGTCAGAAAAATAAGTGAGGTGCAAGTAGTTTATAGTATGCAAATATAAAACATAGTGAGGGTTTACAGAGGAATGTATATTTTAATGATCTTATTGTTACCTATGTTCAACTGTTGCATTAGTACTAAAATTTTATTATTGACTGTATCTTAACCTCTCTATACTTTCCAGTATGAAGGAATTTTTCTTGACACCATTAGAATTCAAGTAGACACTGCTACTCAGAATGAAAAATCAATAAAAGAACATAATGTCATTTGAGTTTCCTTGTCATTTGAGTTTCCTTAAATTGCAAAGTCCTCTACTCAGAGTTAAGGTTAGGAAAATGGATGAGATATTCAGTTTTTATCAATCTGCATTGGAATGAGGTGAAGAATAAAGGAAAGAGTTAGGTCCCAGCCACACACAGTGAGAAATCATTTCAAATTATAATTTAATTATGAGTTATAGGTGTGATAAAATTCACTGTGCAATCTTAAAATGTCAAAGACAGCTTTGGAGCATTTTGGACTATCAGGTCAGTAAAAATGTCTTCTAGAAAATGGTCTCACATTTTCACATTTGTATTGTATGTTGCACACCATTTGAAGATGAATCTATTTAAATGCAAATGTACAATCACAAAGCAGTGAAACCAAATTATATGCAAACAAAGCTAGTTGAAAAAATTGAGTAGTTAAGCATTTTTCAATCAAATTCAAAGGAAGATTTGTTTCCTTTCAAACACCACTACTTAGCAAAGTTTAAACATGGCTTTTCAGAATTGTTATTGAATTATATTAACTAATATGCCTATAGCATTATAGTTATATTTTGTGCAAGTTCTCATGCATTTTACATATTATATATTCCAGGCATTCTCTAAAGGAGAAAGACTATTCTGTTAAATCCTTTTTATTCATGTTATTTTTAAGGATGCTGGATAGCAAAAGAAAAAAAAGGAAGGAATTTTGGTAGCTTTAAACAAGACATATCAATTTCCAATCAGACACATTATTTTGCCCAATGCTATAGTACATTAAATGAGATAGATATTTTTAAAAACTCTAAAAAAGAGATAAAAGGAAAGACCAATATTTAGCATTATGAGGATATAAAGATATGATAAATAAAAGGGGATAAAATATTGCAAGTAATTGAAATGAAAATGATCTAATGTATATTAAATGAATAGAATACAATCATTGCCTTTGAGTTTCCAAAGCAAGAAAAAATGTATTTGATAAGAATGCAATGTTCTTAAAAATTATATTTACTAATTAAGATCATAATTATTTGTAAATTAACATATATAACTCAATGAATACTTATGGAATAACTGAATAAAAATTAATAATATGATGACAACTAACATTTATTGTGAAATATGTGCTACTGGGAAACTGCTATGGAACTCTTTTAAGCATGAATTCCGTTTTTTGAATAAACTTAAAGTTGTTCAGTCTATTCTCCTTGAATGTGCTATAGTAGTTGCTGTTTTTCAAGAAACCTATCCATTTCATCTACAGTCTAGAATGTATTGCATAAAGTTTTTCTTAATACTATCTTATTATATATTTACCATCTGTAAGAGCTGATATGATGACTACTCATTATTCCTGATATCAGTAATTTAAAAGTGAGAATTCACTTTTAAAATTTAATTTCTTAATATCTTCAAAGTACCAACTTTTGCTTTTGTTTATTTATTACATTTCTGCTCTGGTCTTATTTCATTTTTCACACTAGCTTTGAGTTTATTTTAACGTTATTGTTGTTGTTTTGATGTCTTCAGGTAGACTTTTAGACTATTTATTTGAAGCTTTGATTATTACCTAATAACATTTAATACAACATTTCCCATATTGATACATTGTGTGTGTATTTTTATGTATTTTAGTATATTTTCTAATTGCCATTGTTATTTCTTCTGCAATCAATATTTTATTTAGAAGTATGTTGTTTAATTGTGAAATATTTGGATTTTTCAGATATTTCAAATTCATTTCAGATGATCAGATAATGTACGTATAATTTCTTCAAAATATTCATCTATAACCTTCACACAATTGTCATCAAATCCAAGCTGATATTTTTGCAAAAAACTAAGAAAAATATTATAAAATGTATATAAAAATTCAAATGGCATAGAATAGGCAAATGATCTTGAAAAGCAAAGACAAACTTGAAGATACACTGAGTTTGAAATTTACAACGAATCTATATCTATCAAGACAGTAGGTGTTAATGAAAGGATAGAAAAGAATGATAGATCCCCACATATATAGTCAGTTGATTTTCAGCAAAAGTACAAAGGCAATTTAACAGAGATTGGATACTCTTTTCAATATGTGTGCTTGCAAAATTGGACATACATACTTTTAGGAATAAGTAAACCATGGCAGGGGGCAGAGGCTCACGTCTGTAATCCCAGCATGTTGGGAGGCCTAGGTGGGCAAATTACTAGGTCAGAAGTTTGAAACAAGCCTGGTCAACATAGTGAAACCCCGTTCTACTAAAAAAATATACAAAACTAGCTGGGCGTAGTGGCAGGCGCCTGTAATCCCAGCTTCTCAGAGGGTGAGGCAGGAAAATCGCATGAACTCAGGAGGTGGAGGTTGCAATGACCCAAATCAAGTCACTGCACTCCAGCTCCGGTGACAGTGCAAGACTGTGTCTCTAAATAAATAAATAAAAAAACAAGCAAACCTTGACCCAATAAACAAATATCAACTTTAAAGGCATCTTACTGCTAACTGTAAGAGCTAAAACAACAAAACTCTTAGAATACAACATAGGAGAAAATACTTATAACCTTTGGTTAGGCAAATTTTTTCAGGTAGTGTAAGATTTATTGCCGAGGTAAAATGAGGAAACTGAGTCAGGCATAAAAAAGTGAGAAGCCAATTTATTCAGCTCCCGGGCAACCTTCAGAGGTCCAAGAGGGGGCCAGAGAAGTCGCACCCAGCTGTTCAGGGCGTGGGGTTTTATGGGGTGTGCAGGCAATGGATTGGTTACTGGGGAAAGAAAGAGAAGGCATTTCTATTGGCTGTTGAGGAGTAGGAAGCACATGGAGTTAAAGTAGGAAGTAGATGAAACTAGCTGCCATTGGTAGGCAGGCGGGACTTTGGGTAAGTGGGCCTTGATTGACTACTGGGGAAACAAAGAGAAGGCATTTCTATTGGCTGTTGAGGAGCAGGAAGTACATGGAGTTAAAGTAGGAAGTACATGAAACTAGCTGCCATTGGTAGGCGGGCAGGACTTTGGGTACGTGGGCCTGCCGGGGGGCGTACAGGGCAGGCTGTTGCTGGGCAGGGAACGGTGGGGCTTCTTTAAAAAAATTTCTCTGCAGGGTTTTTTAACAGCAGGCTGGAGGTTGGATGCATAATTTAGTGCTGAATATGGGCTTGGGCATGGTATGCAGAGGCCGGTGCGGGAAAGCTTTGTGGGGAAGCCAGATAATGAACTCGGGTGATGACAGTTATCAGATGCAGAGAGTGATGAATGTGTCCATTTGACTCCTGGCAAGGCAACCGGCCTTACAGATAGGACATACAAAAATACATGAACCATAAGAGAAAAAAATAACGACTTTTTCTCTTTAAAAGCCACTGCTAAGAAAGCATAAAGGTATAACAGACTGTGAAAAAATATTCAAAATACATACATCTAATATGTATTTATATATGTAACATTAGTATTAATATTTGAATAGTAATATATATCTAATAAAGGAGTCTAATATATATGTATTCATAAATAGAAATCTTATATAAAAATATATATAACAAAAATATATCTTGCATTTAAATATATATATCTTATATATGCATGTGACAGAAAGATGACTGCTACAACTCAATAATAAGGCAGCCCTGTAAAAGCAAGCAAAACATTTTAACAGTGACTTCACATAAAAAAAATACATAAAAAGAAAATAAGCCAAATGAGCACATAAAAGGTGCTGAACATGATTAACAATAAGGTAATAGAATGACATGTTCCTAATCATGTATAGAATAGCTAAAACTAAGAGTAGATGGAAAATATCCAGTTGTCAAGAATGTGAAACAGATCTCTCATACATTGAGACTGGCAATCTAAAATGGCATAGCCACTTTAAACATATGAAGAGTAGTTGTTTAATAAAGTTAAATATACACTTATAAAGGTAAACACAGCTTGCCCTATGACACAGCAATCCCATTCTTGGAAATTTACTCAAGTGAAATGAAAGCATATGCTACAGAAGAATGTATACTTTAATATTTAAGGTAGCTTTATTTATAATGAATATCCATCAACTGATGAAAAGATTAACACATATGGTGTATCAATACTCACCCCTAAAAAGAAACAAATTACTATTAAAAACAACACTGTGAATGAATCTCATAAACACTGTGGCAAATGAAAGAAGCCAGACAAGAAAGACTGTAAAATTCCATGTACATAAAATTATGGAAAAGTACTAACTAAAGTGATAGAAAGCATATCAGTGGTTGTCGGTGCTCTGGGGTGAGGAGGAAGTTTGACTAAAAGGGGAGAATGAGAGAATTTTGGGATCTATCCTACCTGATATAACATCAACACAACAGTAACAATGAAAAGGAAGTGAATGAAAATTCTGTATCATAAAATGAGGTGATTTCACAAATATTTGTAAAATCTCATCAAATTTTTCAATTATAATTTATTCTTAAAATTCATGGAAAAGAGTTCTGATTGACTTGGTCAATCAAAGATAGATAGTAGATTGGGACCATATAAAACCTGAGCCCAAAGGCAGCCTTTTTGGCTAACTTTGGGGTAGAAAGAAAGGAGCTTACTGTTCTCATACTGCAAAGACATGTAATATTTCTGTGAATAACAGACATGATCTTCAGACTATTAAACATCTATTGATTCACCAATGCTCTAGGAAACAAAAGTAAGCAATTACTATTCTCCATAACAACAACAAAACCTTTGAACCATACATACCTATGTATAGTTATATTGTTAATCACCTTTCTAACAAAGCCATGATTTAACTCAGGTAGTCATTCTCTGGGAATTTTACCCTTCCTCAATTCTGAGAAAATCCCCACCTATCTAAGACCTCGTAATAATTCTGTTTCTCTTGCCAATATCTTGTTGAGTGTCGTCATATGACCCAGCTATGTCCAATGAGACTGAGGGGAGAGTTACTTGAGAGTGGCAAACATGTAGTAAATACCTTGGAAAATGCAGCCTTATTCTTCAGCAGAGGAAAAGTATTTTTTCCTTCTCTCTCCGACCACTGATATGTTTACATGTGATACTTGGGAACATAGCAGTCTTGCAAAGAGGAGTAGGAAAAGCTCAAGTGTGACAAGGTAATGAAATGAAAGAAGCATTGTTGAGAACATCAGTGAGTGAGTAAATTACCTTGGATTTAATGTTACAGGATACACGTAAATGGACTTGCTGTTTGAGCCCATTTGAAATGAATTACCTGTTATTGGGCAATAAAATATCCTACCTGATGTAACAATAACACAACAATAACGATGAAGAGGAAGTGAATGACCACAATCAAGATTTTAACTGTTCTACAGAATTGTGCATTTGACAAAAAAATCCTAATTCAATCTTTAATTTTAACCTCAAAATAAGCCTACATATTACCAAAGTTATGAAAATTAAAGGTTTTGAATGATTTACCTGGCATTCAGTGTTTTGAAATATCTACTCTAGTGTTTTTATTTTTCCTACTGTTATTTTACAATTATTTTAGCTATATGCTTACTGAATTTTTTAAAAAGCTTAGTTTTTCTGCTTTGTTGCTGATGATTAAAATGAATTTTAATATATCCAATTTTGGTTTATTATGTTGGCTTTCCATGAGTAGCATATAAAATTAAATTTTCTAACAAACTTGCAAAAAACTGAAATGGGAATTGTTTTTTCTTTCACAATAGCCATTTCAAGAGGATTTTAGACACTGTTCAAATATTCTAATGGTACTTAAATTTTTCCATTCTTCCTTTGAAATTCCTGTCAGTTTTAAGTCATAGACACACAAATCACTTATGTCAGTTTTCAGTTACACTTCAATTTGATCAAAAGCAGTATTTCACACCTGGAATCTTTTGCCTAATTTACCATACTGCTATTACACTGGGTCTTACTACTTCCCCAAACCAAACCCATCCTCAATGGATGAAACTGTCCATCAATCAGTGTAATTATTTTTAAAGAACTTTTCCATGGCATCCATAGACAATATTAGCAGAGGGCTTTAAAAGTTTTTAATCAAATTTAATATCATTTTGTTATTTACTTAAACATGAATAAGATATAGTATATAGAATTAATAAAATTTTATGATATTCCAAATGTTAAAAACATGCATAATAGAGATCTGTAATAAAAAAGCCTCAATTTTGGCTCGATTAGATATGTCTTATGAAAATTTGCCATTCAGCTTCTGTAGCTGATATTCAACAGTTCATTTCTTCTTTTGCTCTAGCATTGTTTTATACTAAGTGCAATTTACTAAGCAAAGACATTTTCCATCAAATGTTTCAGTAATTTTGATATCAGAATAAGAATTTTAAAGTACATAGGAAAACTATTTTATATGCCTTAGATTACTCTTCTTATCCTTTGAGACCCAATCCAATTTCTACTACATTCATGATGCCATCTCTTAATACGTATCCAACAGTGTAGCTTTCCTTTTGTTTGATATGAGAGAAAAAAATGCATAAAGTCCTGGGATTCCAAGTCTAGAGCCTTCTATAGAGCAATTAATGGCAACAGATCTCACCTGGAATAATTATGCATTTCATACATGGTAAAAACTTGTTCTTACAATTATATATTATCTTCTTTTTTACTATTATTGATTTAATTTTCTCATTTGCCTGTTATGATTTTGCTTACAGTTTTCCTCTCGTGGTAATAAATGCTTGTTCATTACAATTCTTGGCTTATTCCTTACATAGAACTTGATGTTTATACTATGTAGTTACTAATCTTCATTTCCTAACATTTAAAAATGTTCCTTTATTCTTCTGTTTGCAGTCTGGACAATACCTACAGTAAAGATAGAACATCTTTAATGATTCTAATTCTTGCCTGCAACAACTAGAAAATTGCCAGAATCTTATGATAGGTGGGCAAACAGGGATTTATTAAAGCATTTAGTTCTAATCTCTTATTTCATATAAGATCTCTAAAAAAGCAGAAATTACTTTTTATGTACCCCTAAATTGTAATTTGAAATAGGTACCTCTATTAGTGTAGTGAAGTAAACATGGATTTTGAAGTCACAAAAACACAGAATGTGAAACCTGACCCTATTATATAGTCATTGATACCTGGATAAATACTTTTGCTCTCTAAGACTTGCCTTCTACCTATGATATGCAAATACAAATGTCAATCTTTATGTGTTTTGAGAGTATTAGATGAGCTATCATATTGAAGAAGCCTAAGGTTCCTGTAAAATACTAAAATAAAAGGTTCTCAGTAATATGTGGTTACTTCATGGCTTATTTCCTAATTGGTGTGTATTTTTGTATGTGAGGTTCAGCGAGCAAGAGAGAGACAGAGACCTATTTAGAGAATTATATCTACTGGACATTACTGTCCAACTTTCACAAAATTAAACAACTAATAAGCATTGTCTTTGTCCTATATATATTTGTTTTATTGATAGATCATCTGAGATTTTGATTAAAGTGACCTTTTAGCCTCTGCCAATACACCTAACAGGTAATTAGGAAATTACGACAGGCAGGTATAGATTTTTCTATACTGAAAAATTATATTTTAGTACTATTCGAATCAGGGAATTTTGCTGACTTTCTATAAGGTACATTCTATTTCACTTCCACAGTTAGCTAAATTTCCCAATCATCTAGAAAACAAGTGATTGATTACTTGTTCTAGCCAAGAGGTTATAACTTAATTGGTTTAAGGAAATTGATAACTAGCTTTTGGATGTACTCTAGTAACATCGGATTTAAAAATAATATTCTGGAAATATGTAGCAACATTAGAGATAAAACAAGTCAATGTTATAAATAGCCTTCTACCATTTAAAAATTCTGAACACAAAAGAAACCATTCCAAGAAACTCCTGAGAAGAAACAACTTTCAAACTCTTTCCATGGGTTCATTCTTAGAAACATATGTTCTCCTAGCCTTGTGGACTATTACTTGTCCCATGCCCCCAAATTATATTTTCAATGCCTACAGTCCTTGGCACTCATAATAAAACTGTCAACATGCATGTCAATTAATGCCAGTTGGGATGTGAACACCTATTCACTAACAACTTGACTGAAACCACCTATTAAATTCACATAGGCCAGTGAACAGTAATAACTTTTTACCACTTATAACATGAGCTACTTTCAAACTAGTGACCCAGACATAAAAGACTCTGTATCACATTATCATTTTCCTGGAAAATACTGTTCCCTTGGGTTCCCTTATTTCTAAAGAGTTCTAAAATGCTTTAGTGGCTTTAAGAGGTTGTATTAATGAGGCAGAGAAACAGAATTTCATTAAAAAATTGTATTTAAGACATTTGAAAGCAATAGGCTAAATTTCTATTGGTGTTTTCTATGTGTGTGTTTAGCTTCACATCCCACTGAAATGATGAAAAATAAAATTCACTCTGACGTACAGGAAACAGTAATGCTGTCAACCTTAATTCTCAAATGCTTTTTTCTAAATGCATTTAAGTCTTTGAACTAAATATTCATTTAAATTAGTTGGACAATATCATACAAAATATTAATTATATGGAGGCAATTAATAGTTGCATATACTAGTGAATATGCATGTGTTTAAACTAAATATTCATTTAAAATAGTTGGACAGTATCATTATACAAAATGTTAACAATTACATGGAGACAATTAGTAGTTGCATATACTAGTGAATATGAATGTGCCCGTGTCCATATTCTTTTTTTCAATATGTGTTTGGCTGCAATTAACTGAGTATTGCCCAAATAATTGTATGAGTTTTATTCATTTTACTAGATGAATCCAGTGGCATAAGAGTAGCCCAACAATGCCAAGATGTACAGCTTCTAACTTGCCATCCCGTGTTTCTCAGATGTTTTCTTTACTTTGGCAAGATGCTTCTGGAGCCCCAAATGTGACAACCTTCGTTAAGATCCCAGCAGGGAGGAAGGGGATGTGGCAAAATACCTCAACCATGTAAGAGGGAATATGATGAAAAACCAGGAAGTGGTGGTGGCTGTTGAATAGCCAGTAACTGTGTTCACTGTTCTCCCATTATTCAATCTTCTCTCCTTCAAATATGTATCCAATTTACAATAATAAATATATTTCTTGGGAGGCCGAGGTGGGTGGATCACGAGGTCAAGAGATCGAGACCATCCTGGTCAACATGGTGAAACCCTGTCTCTACTAAAAATACAAAAATTTAGCTGGGCATAGTGGCACGTGCCTGTAATCCCAGCTACTCAGGAGGCTGAGGCAGGAGAATTGCCTGAACCCAGGAGGCAGAGGTTGCGGTGAGCCGAGATCGCGCCATTGCACTCCAGCCTGGGTAACAAGATCGAAACTCCGTCTCAAAATAAATAAATAAATAAATAAATAAATTTCGGTGATTATTCAATTAATTTGTGTTTCATCCACTAGATTCTTAATTGTACAGAAGCAATTGTTTCCGTACTGAAGCCTCATTGCCTAAGTATCTGCCATTGTTCAGCCACTATTGGCTGAGTGAATGGGTGCTGAATAAAACCTTTTCCAAAATGCTGAAACTGATAGTTTATTGGTTTCTTACAATTGAAGCCATGTCAATTTATGACAGATTACTACTTGTACATGTGTGTAAATTAGAGAATAATTGAGTTATCTTGCCATTTTTGCAGGACACGTTGTCATATCTCATATTCATTTCTTCTCTAAGGTCAACCAAAATTACCAGAATCAATTATTTCCATTCTAGATATTAGCTCTTTGTCAGATGGGCAGGTTGCAAAAAATTTTTCCCATTCTGTAGGATGCAAGTTTGCTCTAATGATTGTTTCTTTTGCTGATAGAAGCTCTGAAATTTAATTAGATCCCATTTGTTTATCTTGGCTTTTGTTGCCATTGCTTTGGTGTTTTAGCCATGAAGTCTTGCCTGTGCCTATGTCCTGGATGGTTTTGCCTAAGTTTTCTTCTAGAGTATTTATGGTGTTAGGTCTTACATTTAAATCTTTAATCCATCTGGACCTTACTAAGATATCACATTGGAGATGATCTTATCTTGGTCTTAAAGGATTATATGGAGCTTTCCAGATAATGAAACAATAGAGGAAAAATTGAAAAGATCTTTCCTATTAGAAGAAACTAAAAAAAGTTTGAAGTGTGCTTTGTTTTGGCTTTTTGTTCTGCCTCTATTACACTCTGAGAAGATTCAGGATTTTTGATAAGTTGAGGAGTAAAAAGTGAGCAGCTGGTTGGTGAAGGTACTCCAACCTCAGCCTAGAACTGGTGGCTCAACATAAATATGCGACTACACAGTTTATTATCTATGTTAACTAAATTCAGCAGACAAGAAATAGGTCTTAGGTGCCCACATATACTGTGAGATGGAAGATTTAAATTAACATTTTCGTACAAAACAACTTCTTTCTTGACATTGTTTGAGGCACAGTCCTTTTGCAAAGTCTTGCACAGATCTTACCCCAAGTAATGCTAAATGGTCCTGTTTGGCTTCAACTGTATTTATGATTTACTTAATTCTATAGTGATTTTTCACCATCAAGGATTGTTGTAGTCAGCACAACTGGAAGTGGAGTACCATCAGTGCAGTGGCTGATTACCTTTTACCCTCTTAGTTGAAATTTTTCATTTTTGGTGATCTTTACTTTTATAGTGGGAAGAATTTTATTGTTTCTGCTTTTCCTTATTTTGCTCTATTTCTCTTTCTACAAAATATTTCTTATTGTAAAAAATTTTTCTGTATTTCTAACTAAAATGTGCAAAGGGACTGCTAGATTATTTAATGTCTTCTCCTAGAGTTAGATTCTATGGAGACTCTACAGGGATTGAGTGCCCTTTGTAACTCTCCCTTTGATCAATCCTACCCATTCAGTAGTGTGTTTTATACAGTAGGTATAGTATATCAGCTAAGTCTGAATGTATCTACTAGACAATGCAAGACCAAAGCAAGTTTTAAAATAAGAAAATGACTCATATAAGACACACATCTCCACATTATCCCTTTGGCAACAGTATGGATTGGATAATAAATGTAATAGAATAAAGACAAAGAAAATTACAAGGATGCTAAAATAATCTGAATATGGGATAATAAACACAATTAAAGATGAAAAAATAAAAATACACAATAAATATATAAGAAATATGAAACTTTAGTATTAGAAAATCATAGGGAGAAAAGAAAAACAATCATTATTGACTTAAGATATAAATAAATAAATAGCTGGGCGCAGTGGCTCATGCCTGTAACTTCAGCACTTTGGGAGCCTGAGGCGGGTGGATTACTTGAGGTCAGGTGTTTGAGACCAGCATGGCCAACATGGTGAAACCCTGTCCCTACTGAAAACACACAAATTAGCCAGGTCTGGTGGCACACTCCCAGCTACTTGGGTGGCTGAGATAGGAGAATTCCTTAAACCCAGGGGGCAGAGGGTGCAGTTAACAGAAATCCTGCCACTGCCCTCCAGCCTGGGCCACAAAGCAAGACTCCATCTCAAAAAAAAAAAAAAAAAGATATAAATAAATAACTTTTCAACAGAAATATTTGTTCCTTAGGAGTTCAACCTTAAATGACAAGAAAGGGCAAGGGGACACCTGGGAATCTGAATATTCAATAATGTCACTGTTCTAAGATCAACATGAGGAAGTTTAACAAAAAATTATGAAGTCACTAACGTCAGGCTGAAACTTATAAATAATTGAGAAAAGCCACAAAATATATTAATTATATGATCTAGAAGTTAAGAATTGCTTTAATATTAGTAAATTTGTGCCTTTCAAACTGATTGAGTGCTCTGAGTCTGTATGAAATAAAATACAGGGGACACAATATGTTGGTAGTGGAGTAATTTTAATAGGAAAAGTTAGGTTTAAAAAGAGGATACAGACTAATGTATTTGGGGCAGGGTTGGCTTCATGGGCAGATGACCAATGAAGTTATACAGAACCTCACACTCAGCAGGGCCCCACGTGTGGTTGAAGACTGTTTTCAGCATCTTGAACTTAATTTTACTTTTAACTTTGTGTTATATCAGTGAAATGTGATGAGACAATGAAGTATGGACACTGAGCAAAGGAGACAGGCACAGGACCCGTGTGTAGAGCTCCTTGACATCCCACTCACACACAATGATTGCAGTGTCCTCTGAGTGCAGAATTGTAGTGGATCCAGATACATGTAAATGAGCGTTCAGTGAAACGCAAAGTAAGTACAAAGAATGCATGTTACAACTAAAACTGGGTAAGTGAAGGTGCAGAAAGCCTGGATAGGCCACATTTCCTTTGGTGTCCAATGTTAAAAGAAGGTAATAATCTTCTATGAAACTTGAACAATCAAGGAACCCTATCATATCCTGTGTTATCCATAATTCTTACCTGTATTAGTCAACTACTTATGCTGAAAATGATGACATAGAAGAAAGGCAAAGAAACAGTAGTGCCTTGTTCCTTTATTTTTAGTCCTCACTCATCAGTAAGCCTAAGCTCGAGGGTATGCATACCAAATTAAATGAAGCAATTGAGTTTTGTTCAGCATTTCCACTCTTCTGACAAGGGTAAAATACCTATGTATACATCAACTATGGAATACTGATTGGCATTGAAAAATATAAAGAAATATTTAAAATTCATGCTAATCATTTTTATTTTTTATTTTTAGTTATTTATAATGATATTAAATAGCAAATAAAAACATATGACAAGCTGAGAGACAGACTCAAAAAGAAAGCAAAAAATTTATAATTTAGCACCTTTATCATCATATTTTCCTGCTTTTTAAAATTTTATCTTATTGTGATAAAATACATATAAAATGTACAGTTCTAACTATTTTTAAGCATATGATTCAGTGGTATTAAGTACATTCACAATTTGAACAACTACCACCACTGTCTAGTTCCAGAAACTTTTGTTACTGCAAATAGAAACCACATGTCCACTAAGTGGACAATCTCTGTTAACCATTAATCTGCTTTCTCTACCTAGGGATTTGCCTATTCTGATTATTTCATATAAATGGAAACATACAATATGTGGCCTGTTTTTCTTGATTTTTGGTCAAAGAATTCCACATTTTCGTTTTGAACTATGCTCTACAAATTATGTAGCTATGTCTAGTTTGGGAATATATTAAAAAGCAAAATGAACTATAAATTTGTCCACCTTTTAATAGGGATATCATAATTTACATCAGGGGAGAGATTAAATATCTGGACTGCACTCTCTTAATGCATGAAAGAAAGAAAAATATCTCTGAAATGATTAAGGGTAACAGTCATAAGTGCCCTAAAAGTCTACCTTACTGAAGATGTGCCAAAGTAGATCTTAAATTGGACAACAGTGAGCATTGTTGTCTTGTTCCTGATCTTAAAAGAAAAGTTTTCAGTTTTTCTCCATTTAGAATGATGTTAGCTGTGGGCTTTTCATATATGACCTTTATTATTGTGAGGCAATTTTATTCTATTTCTAGTTTATTGAAAGCTTATCATGAAAATCTGCTGAATTTTGTACATTGCTTTTCTGTGTTTATTCAGATGATCAGGTTATTTTTACTCTTTATTCTGTTAATGTAATATATCACACCAATTGATTTTTGTATACTGAACCATCTCAGCATTCCAGGGATAGATCCCAATTGCTCATGGTGTATACTCCTTTTAATGAGCTCTTGAATTCAGTTTGCTTTTATTTTGTTGAGGATTTCGTATTTATATTCATCAGGAGTTCGTATTTATATTCATATTGGTTTGTAGTTTTATTTTCTTGTCTAACTTGACATTAAGGTAATATTGGCCTTATACAAAAAGTTTGAAAGTGTTCCCTCTTCTTTAATATTTTTGGAAGAGTTTCAAAGACCTTAACATTCATTCTTCCTTAAATGTTTGGTACAATTTACCAGTGAAGGCATCCAGTTCTGGAATTTTCTTTGTTGTGGTTTATAATTACTATTTTGGTCTCTATACTATATTACATATCTGTTCAGACTTTCTATTTATTTATTATTTAGTCTTTGTACTTTGTATATTTCTGTAATTTATCATTTCTTCTACATTTTCCATGTCGTTAGCATATAATTTTTCATAGTAGTCTCGTAATAGTTTTTATTTCTGTGCATCAATTGTAATGTCTCTTCTTTTAATTTCTGATTTTATTTGAGATTTTGCTATTTTTGTCTTTGTCTATATAGGGAGTTAGTCTGCAAAATCTATAAAGAACTCCTGCAATTCAATAGTAAAAACCAACAAACACACACAAAAATACACCAATAACCTAAGCTTTTAAAAATTGCCAAAGACTTGAGTAGACATTTTGCCAATAAAACACACGAAGGACGAACGTATGTATGAGAAAATGCTCAATGCTCCTAATCTTCAAGGAAATGAAATGTAAAACAAACAAACAAACAAAAAAACACAATAATATATCACCTCACACATATCAGGATGGCTATTTTTCTTTAAAAAGTGTTTCTGAGAATATCGAGACATTAGAACCTTTGCACCCTGTTGATAAAAACACAAACTACTGCAGTTGCTATGAAAACCAGTTTGCCATTTACTTGAAAAATTATAAATAGAACAAAACTTATGATCCAGGAATTCCATTTCTGAATGTTTATCCAAAAAGAGTTAAAATTGTTACTGGTAGTTACACAGGCATGAGTGGGGCAGGAGAGGGCTCTCCCCCGATTCACTAGGAACATCAAGTGATGGTTTAGTAATTATCACATTGCCTCTCTAAAAGTGATAAATTGGCAGATGATGCCAGGGTAAGGCCATTTTCTGATTGCAATAGGTCCACACCTATTGCATTAAAGTGTTAACTGAATGCAGGCACAAGGGAGAAGCAATTTCCCCAGCATGCATTAAGAGACAAAATGTCAGAGTTTGATCTTCTGGCGGCACTACCCCTAGAAAAGGGGAAGAAAGCCTTAGACGGGCATGCATACAGCTTCCTAAATACAATGCACATGCTCATTTTCCCAAGGGTAAGGAGAACACTGGACATGCAGGCAGTCCACCCTAAGGGAAGAAAAATGGGAAAGGGGCCAGCCTATGAATCAAGGTTAAACATCGCATTTGTACTTCAAGTCACCTGCTTGGGTCTCTTGCATCCATATTTTCCTTTCTTTCCTGCTTTAAAAAGCCTTTGAAGTAAACTTCCACTCCTGCTCTAAAACTTGCCTTGGACTCTTTTTTTTTTTTTTTTTCTTTTGAGGAGCCAAGAATCAAGGTTGCTATAGGCTCATACGAATTTGCCACCAGTAATTCAGATACCTTCTATTGGTAACAAAGTCAAGATCTTAAGGAGCTATTGGTATTCCTGTATTCCTTGTAGCAGTATTCATAATAACTAAGATGTGGAAACAACCTAAATGTCCATCAACACATGAATGGAATAGATAGATAAAGAAAATTTGGTTATGTATGGGAACAACAAAGTGTCTGAGACAGGTCTCAATCAATTTCGAAGTTTATTTTGACAAAGTTGAGGAATTAACCAGGATAAAGAGACACAAGTTAAAGTAGAATCTATGGCCTATGCTTTATTCAAAAAGCATTTTGAGGACTTTAATATTTAAAGGGGAAAGAGTGGGCAGGAGAGGAAAGAGAGCAGTCAATTATACATTCATCTCACTCTAAGTAAATATGCATTTTACATAAAATTAAATAAACAGAGTAGAGGAAAAAACAAATATACCTTTGTCTCAGAGAGGGTGGAGTGATAATTTCTTGTCCTGTGTTTGTCCCGTCTTTGTCCCCTATATATGAAGATAAGCTGTTAATTTACATTTTCAGGGTGAAGAGGGACACCAAGGGAGATATATGACCTTCTATTTGGTAGCTATCAGTTTAGGAAGAAAGAGAAGTTCGTTTTTACATAATTTGTTTTCTAAGTTTAACTTTTCCCTTTGACATAGTGAGATTGGGGTCCCAAGCCTTTTCAATAGGTACATTGGAATATTATTTCTTAAAAAGAAATGGAATTTTGTAATATGTGACAATATAGATGAACCTTGAGGACATTGTGTTAAATGAAATAAGTTACCCACAAGAAGAAAAATACATCATTATTCCATTTATGGAACATGGTAAATAAACAGGATCAAAGAGTGAAATGGTTGTTGCCAGTGACTGGGGCATGGGAAATAGGGAGGTACTAATCAATAAGTGTATAGTTTTAGTCAAGCAAGATGAATAAGCCCTAGAGATCTGCTGCATGACATTGTACCATAGTTAACAATAATGTATTTAACACTTGAAATTTTTTTAACAGGGCATATCTAATGTTAAGTGTTCTTACCAAAACAAAATTAAAAAAAAAATTCCATGACTACATTAAGGTCTATGATTTTAGTTTTGAACTGACCATGAACCTGTTTTAGGACCTTGTTGAATTGTGAGTGTGTATCCTAAATTACACCAGCACTACGCAGTACTAAAATGTTCTTTATAGTTATAAGTGACACCTTTACCAGTTAGTAAAAGCAATCAAAAAGTAATATTTGGTTGGGTGATTTTAAACTGGATTTTTCACAGCAGAAAACAGGTTTGGTATGGACAAAGATTATGATATAATAAATTTTGTTTTAGTTGGCTCAAAATGTTGAGGGTTCTTCAGTGCCAGTTGATGACGAAGCTGTTTAGTCATAAAGGAGCTGCTACTTTTCTAGAGTATCCTTCTGGTACCAGGCATTTCCTCGTGCTAGCAGCTAAGATATATTGGCTTGTCCCACTATTTAATGTAGAAGCAAGAAAATATATCTGCATCCTGCATTGTTTAAGATAAGCACACTGTGTATAGTCCCAGTATTGTTTAACACAAAAATAAAGAATTATGTTTGCTTCATTTAAGAGGGATATTAGGTACTCTGAGGTGTGGGGAATGGAAAGAAATAAATTTTTGTTTGTTCGCTGGTGAAATTCTTTTGGCATCTTTCAAATCACAGTATTTAAAGAGATACAATGCTGCCTACCCTATGTTGCTTTTATAAGAAATGTTTATATTGAAAAAGGATCAAAAACGGTGTTTTGGCTTTGTAATCAATTATATAGTGTTCTATTATAAGCTTCCCTGTTTAAGACTCCATAAGTAAAATTAACATACATGCTGCTTAAACTGGCACTTTTTACATATTGACTCCTTAAATTTTTGGAGCAATACTTTTTTAAAAATGCAATTTAATTGATATCAGCAGCATTGGTATTATTTTGTGTAAGTGCCCTCAATTATAATGAATAGTTAAAATATAGGACTTACCTTATTATTTCTTATAATAAAATACAGAAAGCTGGATTTGTTGCTCTTTTGAAGGTTTTTTTTGTGTCTCTATCTCCTTCAGTTCTGTGCTGATCTTAGTTATTTCTAATCTCCTGCTAGCTTTTGAATTTGTTTGATCTTGCTCCTCTAGGTAAGTCTGCCGTCTGCAGAGACTGTGGCCACCCCTCCTCCTACGGGCTCAGACCCAGGGAGATCCGAGTTCTGTCCCTGAGCCTCTGGCTAGAGTTACTGGACTTTCTGTAGGGAAGCCCCACCCAATGAGGAAGGATGGGTCAGGGTCAGGCCTGAAGAGGCACTCTGGCCAAAGACTTCCACGGCTGAGGTGTTGGGCTGTGGGGACAAGTCTTGGGACCGAGCCATCCAGCATCCCTGGATCCAGCAGGAGAAGAGCCAGCCTGGAGCTATAGAGATGGCTGCTCCCTTTCCCCTGCCTTGGGAGCTTAGCGTATTAGGCAGTTGTGAGTCCCATTCGGAACTGCTGCCCCTCCCCTCAAGGAGCTCAAATGGCCTAGACAGCAGGCAGCTGTAGTGCCGGTTGACCATTCCCCTGGGAGTTTGGTAAGCTTAAGCACATTCTAGCTGAGAGGCTGTTGAGAAAAAGTACACTCTGAAGTTTGGGCGCTACCCGTGGCATGGGTTTGGGAACGGGATCTTCTGATCTGCAGATTGCGCAATTTCATGTAAAAAGCAGTTTCCCCTGCTAGGTAGCATGTTCACTCACCACCTCCCTTGGCTGGAGAGAGTGGGCTCCCCTGCCCTCTTGGCTCTCAGGTGGGCTGCTACACTGCACTGTTCTTCCTTTTCTCCATGGGTCATACTAGCCTCCTCATCAATTCTGATGAGAGAATCTGGATACTTTGGTTGCCAGTGAAGGATTCACATGCTTATTATGGTTTTTTTTTTTTAATGGGAGCCTCCAAGGCCACTGTTTCTTGTCACCCATTTGTGTCCCCACCACACTATCCTTCTTTCATTAGATATTTATAAATGAAATAAAAGATATATTCAGGGAACACTTGATTTTACAAACTAGTATTTTATAAGGAAGAGTTTCTTCATTTCACTTGTTTTTTTCAAGTCAGTAAGGAAAATTGCCTAGCACGCATTTGTCACACTGAAGATGCTAGCTAGGCTAGTGCTTTTTATTTTATCAGTTTTTAAACTGCACTCTGATAGTTCTGCTCCATGACACCCGTAAGGCAGCAAAATAACATGCAGAATTTATAAAATCTTCCATCCTTTCAGCAGCAAGACATTTATGTTGTTGAACATAACACCACTATTACCATGTCCAAATATTCTCAAACTATTTATGACTCTACAATTCTAAAGAATTTGATACACAGTGATTTAGCCTAAGCTGAGTGCATTAGCACAGCTAACTATAGTTGTAATACCTAAATTTTAAAACCTTAGTGGTTGGATGGATGTTTATTTCTTGCTCACATACAGTTGAGTATGGTGATTGTTATCTATAAGTGGCCTTCTACAGGGACATTCAAGCCTCCAGACCCTTTCCATCATACGGAAATTACTACTTCTAGGGCATCAGATTTGTCTACATTCATTGTGTTCATAGGAAATGGAAAAAAATGATGAATGCGTATCTGCTTCTGAATCACTTTATCTGGAACTGACACAAATCTCCTCTATTAAAAATGCACTAGTGAGAATTATTTACATGGTGTTATCCAAATTAACAAGAGATGCAATTGGGGCCAGAATGTCATTTCTAAACATATCTCTACCCTATGGTAGAGAGACACAAAATTCTGACAGGTATCTAGTCATCTCTTGCATACTAACTCCAGCACAATGCAATTACTCATGTGAATAATTCAACATATACTTAACTACACTAGTACAAAGCAATTGTGCTTTAACTCTTTCATTGCCAAGGCAAGAAGACCTAGACAGTCAAAAGCTATGTCCAGTTATTTTATCTCATAAACACTGAGGAACATGCACAGAGATACAGAATTGCTGATACTCATATACTAACTTGCTTTTTAAAAATGAATTTTACAATTTGATTTCCTTAGATCATACACCAAAAATGAGTGATCTTTGGAGTTTAGACACTTTATTTACAATTGAAGTTTCAGAAATCAGCCTATTTGATTGTAAGTAGCGCTTTTCAGCAGTCACTGAGCCAGATGCCTGCAAAAAAAGTATACCTTTCAGAACTTTTTAGAGGAGTAATGCATACCGGTAAATTGCATGCCATCATGTACCTTTGCTCATGAACTTCTAACTCCATCAGATGTCCCATTTACCTGCCTTATACACAGCTAAACATTTAAAAAAAGATGTATTTCTGCTCCTTTACAAGATATCTTTACTTAACTCTTCGGCATTTGGGTTTTCAATTCCACCGCTATTACAGCTGTTATAATCTACATTTTGGCAAACACAGTAGTCAATTCCCCATCTCCATTCTACATGATGTCTGAGAAGTGCTTGACACAGTTCACTACACTCTTATTTGAAACATTTTTCTTTCAGGATTCTGAAGATGCCTCCAATTTTTACTTTTCAAATGGGAATTATTTTTCACTTTTCCTTTCTCACTAATTTTTTGTTACAGACTTTTAAATGTTAGAGTGCCCTAAGGAGCTCTCTGGTGATCTGCCCTGTTTTCCTTTGTACCTAAGTAATCTAATCTAATTACAAGTTTCAAGGAAACAAACTGAGAGCATTCAAATTTATATATTCTCTCTCTTGACTTAGATATATAGGACTTAAGTGTCCAGCTAACTGCATTACATCTCCATTGGGATGTATAATTGAAAGCTCCTATTTCATGTGGCCAAAATCTAACCATTCAGTTCCTTTTCCAAATCTGTGCCAATATCATCCACCTAGATTTTTAGGCCATATATAGGCATATATATGAAGGAGTCATTTTGATTCATCTGTCTGTTTGAAAACCTACGTCCAATCTTTCACTGATCATTTCTGGCACTACCTCCAAAATATACCCTGGATAAGATTATTATTTTTTCCATGCATCTCTGTCGATACAACACTGTTTAGTCAACTCTCTTTTCGTCCTTCATAAAACAGTCATATATGGATTAATATTTTTAAATTTTAATAAGATTTATCATTTACCTTAAAAAATCCTCCATCTTTTCTCTTTTTACTTGTTTATTTTATGACAGAGGATCTTGTTCTGTAGCCCACGCTGGAGTGCAATGACACAATCATAGTTCACTGTAGCCTTGAACTCCTGGAGTCAAGCCATCTTCCTGCTTCAGCCTCAGGCATACATCACTAAAACTGGCTAATTTTTCAATTTTTTTGTAGAAACAGGGATCTCGTTTTGTTGTTCAAGCTGGTCTCGAACTATTGGCCTCAAACTACTTATTGACCTCAAGCAATCCTCCTGTCTCAGTCTCCCAAAGTGCTGGGATTACAGGTGTGAGCCACCACCTCAGCCTGCCATTTTTTTTTAATTACTATTAAAGTAAAGGAAAACTCTTCCCATAGCTGCATGCTCTGGCCACTGCCTACCTGTCTAACCTCATCTCTCTCCTATTTCTCCTTCTTTCACCATGTTCCAGCTACAGAGACCTCATTCTAATGTATTTAAAGTTCCTTCTCTTTTTGGTTACTCACTCTCCCTTTGTTCAAACATTCTTTCCCTAAATATTTTACTAGATGCTTCTTTTTCGTCATTTAAACATAATTCAAATACCACCTTTTCAAAGTGGTCTTTCATGATCACTCTAGTTAAACTACCCGTACAAATTTTAAATAAAAGTGATTTTTAACCTTAAAATAGAATTATTAGTGAGGAGTTACAGAAGTAATAGGAAACATACAAGAGGCAAAAATTAAGAAACACTAAACTGGATGCCTGATGTCTTATAACCCAGCTCTGTTGCTAATTTTCTGTGTGACTATATGTAAGAAACATCCCATGTTAAATCTCTAGAAATCAGTTATCTAAAATAATTAGAAAACTACATAAATCACTATAGATACTTCTAGTTAAAATATTCCGTATATTCTGTTATACTTATATTAGGAATTCTAGAATATAATTCATTACATTTTATCACTTCAAATATCATTCTTAAGATAAATTCAATATTTATCATAAAGAAAGCGAAGGAGTAGGGACAGTTTATAAAGAAGTGGCTGAAGCTGGGTGACACCACACCAAAGAGCAAGTGTAGAGGATACTATTTGAAATTATCATATCAAATAGTAACATTTTGATATGATAATTTCTGAATCTTTCACAAGGAGATAGATCGATTTCTGAAGAGTAATTGATATTAAGCAATGCATGGCCTTTTGTCTCTGGTTTTTTTTTTTTTCACTTAATGCTTTCAAGATTCATCCATGTTGTAGCAGGTATCAGTACTTTTTATGGCTGAATGACATCCCATTGTATGGTTATATCACATTCATCTGTTGATTTTAGAAAATATAAATAACATTTTTGTTACGAAACCAAGATCATAAGACCATTGATTTTCACTGAATGACTATTCTTGGTGATTTTATAAATCACGGATTTTATTTTATTATGAAAAATATTGAATTGTGGGTTTTGTTTTTTTTTTAGAAAAATAAATGAAGCAGCCGCCACATTTTTGTCTCTCTTAGGACTGCTGTGTGACTACATTGGACACAATTGTGACAAATTCTGAGTGACTATTAAAATTTGTTCCATGTATTCATTTTTTCAGTTCTTGAGAAATAAGTCACTGATTGAGTCAGAAATTGTTCTTGAAATAAGTCACTGATTGAGTCTTAGAAATTGTTTCTTTTACCTCATAAAGTTAATAGCAGAGATTCAACAGATTCTCTTATGTGGTTGGTTCTCAGGTAGATATGAGAAAAAATTGGTTATCATGGTTTTATTTCAGCATATTTTTATTGTGCTAAACTACACAGGTAATATAAAATCTACCACTTAACTATTCTGAAGTATAAAATTCAGTGGCATTGTGTACATTCCCAATGTTGAGCAACCATCCTCACTATCTAGTTCCAGAATTACTTCATCAACTCAAAAGAAACGCATTAAGGAATCATGTCTCTATGTGTTTGCTTATTTGGGATAGGTCATAAAAATGATAAACAATATGTGGTCTTTTGCCTCTGGTTTCTTTCACTCAATATAATATTTTCAAGATTAATCCATGTTGTAGGAGGTATCAGCACATTTTGTGGCTTAATAAAATTACCTTGTTCATGCATTTTGTTACCACATTTCGCTCATGCATTCATCTGGTAATGGCCATCTGAATTGTTTCACCTTTTGTTTATTGTGAACAGTGCTGCTATGAACATTTGTGTACAAATGTTTACTTGGATATCTGTTCCAATTAAATTACAGGTGGAATTTCTGGGCCAAATGGTAATTTAATGTTTAACATATTTAAGAGCAACCAAACTGTTTTCCATAGTGCTATAGACACCTTTTTCATTTTATGAGAGTACCAATTTCCCCACATTCTTTCATCACTCTGTAGCCCCTATTTATTTTATTAAACCACTCTATGGTATGAAGTGAAATCTTATTGTGGTATTGATTTGCTTTTCCCAATGACTAATGGCATTGTTCATCTTTTCATGTTTTCATTGGCCATTTGTATATTTTCCTTGGAAAAAATATCTATTCAGGTTATTTGTCCATTGTTGAATATGGTTTTTTTTTGTTTTTGGCTTTTCACTGAGGAATTTTAAGAGTTCTTTATATATCCTGAGTATTAGATATTTATCAGATATATGATTTGCAAATATTTTCTTTCATTCTGTGGGTTGTCCTTTTATTCTCTTGATAGTGTCATTTGATGCCATTTTTTTTATTTTCATGAAGCCTAATATATTTTACTGTTGGTTATGCTTCTTGCATTATATTTCGGAAACCATTGCCAAAACCGAGAGTATGAAGAGGCACTCTTAGGTTTTATTTTAAGAGCTGTGGAGTTTTAGCCATAAGCTTTTGATCCATTTCGTGTTAAATTTTGTGTATGATATTATTTAGTGGTCTGAGTAAGGTACAGGACAAAAAAAAGATGCAGCTAATTTATGTCAATGGTCAGTTATCAGAAGGGGAGAAGGTATGGTTACTGGTCTCTCCTAAATAATTTACAGAACAAGGAAAATGTGATAGTTCATCTATAATCTAAGAAGCACAAGTTGCAACTACATGCTATGTGACTCAAATCACAGACACATCTCTCTCAAGGCTTGAAGTGTTTCGCGGGTTCCAGCAGCTTTTAAATTTTTGTATTGATTTTCATACCAGTTACTCACCCTGCAAGTGTTGCCATCTCAAAACTACCATTCCAGAGAAGGGGACTGGGCAAAGCTAAGTAAAAATGCTACAAAACTCTCTTGCTCCATTTAAATTATCTTTCTTTGGTTTAAAAATTCACTTGGTTGCTGTAAACATTGGACTTTCTCTTAGAGTTCTGATGAGGTTAGTTCTGACAATTGGTGTCAGGTTTTTCAGTGTTTCTGGAGCGGCACAAAACATTAGATGTGCTCACTCAACTATTTCTGCTGACATCACTCCTATCATTGGTTCTTGATGTAAAGGTACAATTAGTTGGAAATTCAATATTTTGTATAATAGAGATACAAATATAGATATAGATATAAATAGTTATAGTAGCCTCCCTAATCTTGTATAACAAACATTGCAATATGAAATTGTCAAACACTATATATTTTTAAAAATATTATCTTGATGTTTACTATTTTGCAGATCATTGTTTATGTGTATAGTCTTTACCTGGTTCTAAGGTCAGCAGTGAAATTTAGTATACCAAAGGCACTTTATCTACATTTAGCTGCCTCAGTGTAGACAAGAGAGGTAGATCAGTTAGTAAGCAGCTATTTAGGTTACATAAATTAGGAATTGGTGTATATTTATTTGTGTATCTGTTTATTTTTTTGTAGGAAACAAATGCTAGATTCTTGGTCAATCAATCACTGTTACTTTTCTCTGAAAAATTTTATATAAAAATTAAGCAACAAATACAAATAATTGAGTCATGATAAATAGCTATGCAAGTATTTCATATCTCAAAATCAAAGATCTGTAGCTTGGAACTAAAGACTTATGGATCTTCTACATAACTGAAAGTCAAAATCTAAAACTTCGTATCATATTTTCTTTGTTGATCCACAGGGAAAAACAAAAATAATAGCAGGAAGTATCTCACCATAAACTCAGGTGAACAGATGGAGTGAAAATGCTAGTGCATCCTGTTATCAGCAGACCTTTAATGAAGTTATTCACCCAATCAATTGAAAAAGAGAAAGAGAACAAAAGAAGCAGAGATTGCTACAAAAGCCTCTAGGTAACTTGGAAGGATAGCATGATTCAAACCTATTTTATACTTATTCTAGATAGTCCTTAGGGCCATAAAAGCACATTTTTGAAATACGTCAACTTAGAAAACGAACAGATATGTTACTGCACATTGTACAGCTGCACTTACAACCCTCCACGTGTATACATATACACAAACACACACACACACACACACACACACATATCTGCTTAAATATTAGGAAAACTATTATTTCAAAAACAGTGAAACAATGTCCTTGAAGCCCTATGCAAAACTCTCATGTTGCTGTAAGGACACTTATTTCAGCACTCACTTAGATTCATCAGGAATCAAGTTTACTTTTGGATGAATGAGATAATTAAAAAAATACTAAATGCAACATAGTGGCAATTAAAAATAAGTAACTGTGCAAACATGAGACAAGCTTTCAGTGCATCATCTACCATGACATTATTAATAATATGATATAATACACAGAAAGGGTATTTTCTCTAAGATGCCCAAGTGTCCAAAGTACATCAAGTACAAAGAGCATAAAGACCTATTGCTAAAAAACTAGGTAAGCTGATATTATATATCCAGAACATAGAAAGAAAGTTGATTGGCGAGTTCCAGGGGCTGGTGGAAGAGAGGGAGTGACTGCTTAATGGGACAGTTTTCTCCTGGAGTGATGAATATGTTTTAGAAAAGATAAATAAGGGAATTATGATATAATATAACGAATGTACTAAATGTCACTGAATTGTGGACTTTAAACCGGTTAATTTGAGGTGATGTCAATTTTGTCTCAATAAAATATAAAATTACATTTATTATATATATAATGGGTTGCAGCAGAGGCTACTTTTAGTTCATAAAAATAATTTTTCTCTTGATGTCTCTTTAATTAGATACATAGTCGTAAAATCCTGTAGGCAACCTATTAACCTTGGAATTAGTGTCCTTTTTCCCCACATTATTTTTCTCACTCAATAAATTCTCTAGTCTGGTAGAGTCTAACAATGCACCAAAGGTAGGATGCTTGTTCTTTAAGTTTTTACCCCATCTATCTATATTCACCTCCTTCAATTTAGTGACCAGTGAAGCAAGAGATTGAGGTGAGAGAGGAGGACCATCTTGATTGCCTTATTTCCTTGGATATCCAACTCTCTGCCTTTTCCCTTGATTACTCCTTACTTGTCCAGTAATACTGTAATTATAATATAATGAATTAGCACATGGTATAGGAAATCAAATGAAATATTATGTTTTTCTTCATAATAATCCATAGAGGAAGGGGAAAAAAAAAAGAAAATCCTTATAAAAGAACACATGTTTTCAAAATCCAGAAGAAAGGAATGGCATTTAATCTCGTCTAGTTGAGTTTTTTAGCTCATCCATGTAGAATTTATATAATGACCTCTTAAGGATGTTTAGACTTTATATAGCTGAGACAAAGCCACATAATTGTTTAGTCTTAAGAATAAACAAATGAAATGTATGTGAAAACTAAATGAAGAAAAACATTGATGCAAATGATAAGTTGCACAGAATATTGGAGTCAATGAGACCTGAGAGACAATTTATTAAAATCTAAACAAATTGTTAAAAGGAATTATCCAATATCCTTTATCAATCTGGTGGTAAGACAGGCTGAAGTAAAAATACCTATTGTCTTATTTCAGTAGTGCTCCTCCCTTATCTGAACAATAATCTATTAAAGTGCTGTAGGAATTTGTGGTTTGCAAAGTAAATTCACTAACCCAGCCATCTTGGAACTTAGGACAACTTCTGAATCAGTCATTGCCAATATTGCAAAGATGAACCAGGTGGAGCAAATTTGACTTATTTCTCCATGCATATTTTTTGAGAATTAGCAAATGAATAAAAAGCTCAGAGAAATTAAGTTGTTTGCAAGACGCCATATAGCTAGTAAATGGAATACATTTTAATTCAGGTTTTCTGTCTTCAACAGCATACCTTTCACAATATCGTGCCCACTATTGACATAGGTAGGGATTTTTTTTTCCCAATGCTTATAATGTCTCTTTACTTGATGGGATCATTTTATGACAGTGGTGAGGCTTTAATTATATATTCCGTTTAATCAGAAAAAACTTTAAACCAGCCCCAAACTTGACTTTACCATCAGTAGCACTAAATAATTAAAAGTTAAGATTCATCTAGAACTTTTTGCTTAATTACTTATAATACATTGATTTATTAGAATATAAATAATGCATCTCTATTAAAAGGAAAGATGCTTGCAGTTATTTCTTGTCAAGAAATTACAGTATATTTTAATTATAAGAAATATCATGAGTATTTAATTCCTGTTTTTCAAATGAGAATGCTGAGATTCACGGTTTTGTTGTCAAGTCTACATAACATAATGCACAAAAGCACTTACATTATCTGGCACACAAAAGAATATAGCTACTATTTTCAATGGATGTTCTCATTATATGTGCAATTACTGAAGAGAAAGTGTATGTATACATTATACTCAAAGTTCTTAGACTGCATTTCATCAAAGGCAAAACTAAAATTCCTAATTTTTCATGATTAAAAATATAGTTAGTTTATAATATATTTTTGTAAATGTATGCTCAGATAATTAAACTAACCAATATATATTTAAAAGAAATAAAGTAGAAAAACATAGATAGGAAAAAGCTAGTTATACTAACCAATGTATTTAAATTTGAAAAGACTAAAAAAATGTGTACTACAATTTGAAACAAGTTATATAAGATTCTTAGAAAAATAAAATATTTTCAACAAATTTGTTTTTTAAAAAGTTAGGAAATATTACAAAACTCTACAATACACTACTTGAAATAATGAAAGGGTGTATCCAAGCAAGTTGTTAGGAAAGCGCCACACTCTGAAATCTGATTGTGAGTCCTTTATTGCCAGCGACCGAGAGTCAGCTCACGCTCAAAATCTCTCGGCCCCGAGGAAGGGGCTTGATTTCTTTTTTTACCTTGCTTAAGAAAAGGGAGGGGTAGCCTAGCTGAAGCAGAATTTTGCAAAAGCAGATCAAGCAAGTTAGGGGATGAGGCTGGTAACTCGGAGGCAGGAGGCTCCCATGATTGTTGATTTGCTAAGGAGAGTATACACAAGCGGTTCCCATGATTGCTGGTTTCCAAGGTGGGGCAGCATTTGATACTTTCTATACAATCATTCAAGGGGGTATTCACAATAGTAAGTGGGCTTGTCAAACAGGATATGGTTACAACAGTTATATGTTTCTGTAACTCTAAGTACAATATTACCCACCGCAGGAACATGACCCAGATATGCACTCAGAGAGAAATGATGGAAGGGGTGAAGCAGGGGTTAAGATTGAGGCTGTCTGACTTTCAGCAAAATGGAGTCTGTCTGGCTAACAACACAGGGTAGGTTAGTTAGCACAGAGAGACTATAAAATAAATCAAAACTTAAAAAAATATGTAGTACTAAAAAAAGATAGAGGCAGTCTCAAATTTTTTAAATTTCTACTCAAAAACTCTCTAATTAGTCTTACAGGTAAGATTATTTATATCAATACATTATTAGCTATTTTATTAATATTTGATTTTTAATTATATATTTACACATACGTATATATATACATAATATATGTATATGTATATTAAGCAGGAAGATTGCTTTAGGCTAGTAGTTTGAGACTGACCTGGGCAATATAATAAGACCCCATCTCTGCAAAATAAATTAAATACATACACACATACAGAAATAAAATCTTACTGATCCACATAATCTCCAAATATTAGTATTCTAATTGTGCCAAATAGCAAAAAAAAAGCCAAAAAAATTGGAAATTTACAAATAAGTTTATAGTTCAATAAATTTTCACTAAGTGAACACACACAGAACCACCAAGCAGAAAAAATATGTTCTTACAACAGGATATAAAACACCCCTGCCTCTCATTAATACCATCCACTAAACGATAACTATATTCTGATATTAAACATCATGGATTATTTTTACTTACTTCAATATTACATTAAAGAAAACACACAGCATGCATATTTGTCTCTGTTCCTTTTGTTCAACTGTATGTTTGTCTTTCACTATTTATGGATCATTCTTACTATTTCATGTGTCAGACATCATTTGTGCTTTATGGTATCTTACATTATGACTATTCATTTGACTGTTGAGACAAATTTGGAATTTTTAATTGTTGGCTCGCATGTAAGAATTTATGTCCAGTATATACACAAGAGGTGACTTGCTGGGCTTGGAAAATGATGATCCAGCTTTATAGATATTATCTAAAGTTTTCCAGGATGCTTGAGTAATGTACTTTTCTTAGTAATTTGAAGAAATTCCTTGTACAGATTTGGAATATGGGTCCTTTGTCAAATGTATACACTGCAAATATCTGCTCCCTTATTGTTTCTTACTTTCATATTAAAATACTTCACCACTTTTTCCTAAATGTTTCATTACAATGTTCTTATGCATCTCAATGTTATTCCTAAAAATAACTTTCACATGATTGTATCACATACCCAAGTGTAATAGCTTTAATACAGTGTGATATTCATTTTCAGTGTATCTGCTAAATAAACAAAGCTACTAGGAATCTGTTTTTTTCCCCAAGATTAATCAAATATTAGAATATTAGTAATCCTATCTACAATGTCCATCTAACAATAAATAAAGAAAATGAGTACTGTAGTTAAACAAAATGTGTATTTCACAAGATTTATGATACAGACTTTTAATAAGAATAGTAAAATTGGTCAGGTACAGTGGCTTATGCCTGTAATCCTAGCAATTTTGGAGGCCGAGGCAGATGGATCACGTGAGGTTAGGAGTTCAAGACCAGCCTGGCCAGCATGGTGAAATCCCATCTCTACTAGAAATACAAAAAATTAGCTAGACGTGGTGGTGGGCACCTATAATCTCAGCTACTGGGGAGACAGAGGCAGGAAAATTGCTTGAACCCTGGAGGTCGAAGGTGAAGTGAGCCCAAATCATGCTACTATACTCTATCCTGGGTGACAGAGTAAGGCCCTAAGAAAAAAAATTAAAAAACCAAAAACAAAAAAAGTTGAATCATTACTGGTAGAAGAGATCCTATTTACCCTGAGGTACTGGTGATGAATCCGTACAGGTCTCCAGCAGCTTCAGATCTTGCCTCTTCACAAGAAAGAATTTTACAGAGGGACATCGATATGGTTTGACTATTTCTCCACCCAAATCTCATCTTGAATTATAGTTCCCATAATCTCAACATGTCCTGGGAGGGACCAGGTGAAAGATAATTGAATAATGGGGGGGCAGTTTCCTCCATTCTATTCTCATGACAGTGACTTAGTTCTCACAAGACCTGATGGTTTTATAAAGGAGTCCCCCTTTTGCTGGGCACTCATTCTTCTCTCTCTTGTCACCATGGGAGAAAGACTGTTTGCTTCCCCTTCTGCCATGATTGTAAGTTTCCTGAGTCCTCCCTGGCCTTTCAGAACTGTGAGTCAATTAAACCTCTTTCCTTTATAAATTACCAAGTCTTGGGTATGTCTTTATTAGCAGTGTGAGAACCAACTAATAAAGGCGTAAAGCAGAAAAGATACCAAGGTGAGTTGCATAGAAGGAGTGGAAGTTTATTTATAAGGCTTTAGAACAGGAAAAAAAGGAAACTTCATTTAGAAGAAATTGAAGAGGATGTCTGAAGGTCAATGGAAAAAGGAACGTTTAACCTTGATCTTAGGGCTTTATAGGTTCACCTCTTTCCCATCATTCTGCTCTTAGGGTGGGCTTCCCACATGTAGAGTGTCCTCCTTACCCTTGGGAATTGAGCACACACAGTGTGTTTAGGAATGTGTATGCATGTTCATCTGAGGCTTTCTTCCTTTTTCTGGTGGAGTGCACCTGGAGAGTCATATTCCACCACTTCATCTCTTAGTGCATATGCCCTGGAAGTTTCTTCTCCCTGGCATCTGCATTCATTTAACATTTTAATGTTAATGGTCTGGGTCATCAGGAAATGTCTTCTCCTTGGCTTCTCAGTGGGCTGCCAAATTATCATTTTAGAGAAGCATTGAGATAACTGATGACATTCCATGACCTGACATTCCTAGGGTCCGGCCCTGCTCATGCCTATCTAACTACCTGTAACAAAACGATTTCTTCATTTTTATATCTTCAATCTACTTTAGGTCCAGCTTTTGTAAAAGATATCCTGTATACTCATATACACATACATGCATGCATACACATTAAAAATAAAATACTGTTTCATTACTTATGGCCACAATCCTCATTTCTCACTGCTTTTATTTACTTATGTTCTATTAGAATGCCAGGATTATTTGACATTGTCTTACTACATTCCTTTTTTACTGACCCAGAGTACAGTATTCTCTTTAATTTCTACTCAGAAGTTCTATTGATTCTTCAAGGACTAGCTCAAATTCAACTACTCCCTGAAGCTTTTAATGAATAACCTGAGTTTTGAATTATATTATACTTCAGGTTATAAAAACTTTCTCATGATTTTTCACTCAATTATATCTCATATTATTAACTACTGCCTAATATTTTTGTTTTTCAAGTCAATTGTAAACAAATTAAGTAACATTTTCTTATAATTTTTTGTTTTATGTAATATCAAATAATATTGAGTACATAATAGATGTCTATTTTTTTGAAAGTTGAGTAATATGTAGGATCTAATCATAAAAATGAATAACTTCAATTAGTATATTAATTGATCATAAATAAATGATACTTTAAATGGAGTGTGGCAGATGGAAATAATCGCCCGCAGTGGTGTCCACGACCTAATCTCCAGGATCTGTGAGAGAAAAATAAAAATATTAGAGTTCTTTTCATCTTAGTAGCTTGAGATATAATCTATTTTTTACTTCTGCCAGATGGACAGAAGCTAAATCACACCCTGAGATATAACCGTATCAATTCTCTCATCTCAGTCTCTTCTAGTATTATTACAGAAGTCATCTTTTAGTCTTTTAATCACCATCAAGTCATAGTTTTCTTCAAGCAATGATTACATTACTGTTGTGCTTTCCAAATATTTTCTTGTTAAGCTAAGCTGAATGCTGTCATTTACCACTATATTTTTACCACATATCTAAAATGTTTATAGAGGCTGAGGAAAATAAGAACAAAAGAAATTACATTTTCTACTGTAATTTAAAAAGAAAAATTGACCTTTAAAACATTAAATGTGATAAAAAGAGATCATCTTAATTTACTTTTTTTTCTAATAGGAATATTTGAAATCATTATTATTTTATGTAATAATTGGCAAAAACTGTTTTCTGATAATGGCAAGGAACTGACTTCAAGGAGCATCTTTCCTCATTTATAACATTATTTTCAAACTTTACTGTAATGTGAAAAATAAACTCTTTAGGGCTGATGCTCAGTAAAACTTGCTAGTTCATCACAGCTTTACTTCCTTTTACAATATTTTCAGAGGATTTTGAGAAGTTATATATAAACCTCAAATCAAAATTTCACTAATCTTACAAACACAATCAAATGATCCTTTCTTTCTTTCTTTTTCTTTCTTTTCTTTTCTTTCTTTTTTTTTTTTGATATTGAGTCTTACTCTATTGCCCAGGCTTTATTTTAGTGCAGTGGTGTGACTGCCTCACTGCAACCTCCTACAATCTCCGTCTCCCGGGGTTCAAGTCATTCTCCTATCTCTGCCTCCAGAGTTGCTGGAACTACAGGTGAACATCACCACCCCCAGCTAATATTTGTATTTTTAGTAAAGAAGGGTTTCACCATGTTGGCCAGGTTGGTCTCAGACTCCTGAACTCAAGTTATCCGCCCGCCTTGGCCTCCCAAGATGCTGGGATTACAGGCCTGAGCCACCACACCCGGCCACAAATGATCTTTTCTGAACCAAATTGTTTGAGCTTCCTGAATCCCAGGGAAATGAAGCACCTTGTTGTGGAGGCTATGATTCACAATTCACACTTTAAATGCTTTGCAGCATGATTAGTTTCATAGGATCTAAATATTTAGTAAACATCAACTGTAGTACTTTGGGCAGCAAGACTTATAACTGTTCCCCAGTGGCTTTAAAGAGTTAATATGCTTCACTGGAGCAAAATTATTATCAAATAGCAAAATGATAGTCTCACTAATTAGGAACTCATTCTGCCACTAAACTGGTTCTTGTAGAGATTACAATATAATTTTTCCATTAAGAGCTCTTTGATATGCTTGAAAGAGGGCTTATTTGAAATTCCTTTTATACTGAAGATAGAGAACTCTATCCAGCCTAGTCTTTGTTAGAGTGTTTTTGAAATGCAAAAGTGATTGACTATGGCAATGGTGATGTATGTTGTTTGCATATTTATTGCTGCATTTCAACTATTCCTATTTCATCTGCAAAGTACAAATTAACCACTAATACTACTGTCCTCCAAATTTGTAAAGAAAAATTTAATATGGTTTTATTTAAAGCAATAAATGTTGCTTAGAGCTTCAGAATCCAAGTATTTATATATCGATCTATTATTTATCTATCAGCTATCTATCTATATCTATCAAAATTTTCTGAAGTATTTTTTTGCCTCTTTAAAATTTGGCCTTAATAAAGGAATCTCAGTAATTGAGTTGAATATAAAAAATCACATCCTGTCATCTGCAATTTGTACAATCCTAGAGAAAACAACCTCGAAGTATCAGGATTTGTTAGGAAACAAATGTTAGATTTAATCAAACTAGAGATGAACATCATATTTTATAAAATGGTTGGGAACAGTTAATGCCTGCTAATTCTTCCAACTGTCTGATAAACTAGGAATTAATATTTACTTTTGTGAACAAAGACTGCAGATTAAAATCTCAGGAGTGATTTCAGCCTGTCCATGTATTTTGAGGTACCATAATAGGCCAGTGCCTTATGAAAGACACAAAGATAAATAAGTATACATAAATAGAGTTTGTTTAAAGTTTATAAGCAGATATAGAACTTTAGGGATTGTGATTTCTTTTTAGCACAAAAGAAATAAAAGGTCATAAAGTTTATCATATTTTATAACTATTACCAGTTGGATAGAAAATTTATACTAATTTGGAATAGGTACTATAATAATATTTATCATGCTATTGGTAACTATCAATGCAAACTCTACTTATAATCTAAGTAACAAAGCATTTATATGTGATTAGGTCAGCCTTTCCCTAGATCTAAATTCTAGATACACAGTAGAATCACCAGGGGAGATTAATATAATTTTAATTTCTGATAATTATGAATTAACTGCTACTAAACTTAGCTTCTTGGCAATTATAAAGTCTAATCAGCCAAAAAAAATGTTTAGAAGCACTTTTCTGTGAGCAGAGTAGTCAGGAAGGATAAAGAAAAGAGAGCAAAATATTTAAGTTGTATTGCCCATGGTCACATGCCTAATTTTGAAGGCCTAGCTGTGGAAAATAAAGTTCAGAAGAATTAGAGTTAAATACTGAAGTCCAGATCTCTCATACTGGCTTAAAACTGAACAGGAAGATCCTGATGATAAGCAATCCCCAGTCGGGGAAGCCCTAAACTGCAAGGTCAAATCTCCCCAAATTCTGGACTAATTATATCAAGGTTTAGGGAGGAAAATCCAATAACTCATGGAGATCAAATGCTGGAAAGCTAAAACCCAAACAAAAATTACAGGAGATGAAAAGACAGAATTCAGAGTTTTAAGTCTCACTGTAATTGCCTGACAGGTTCTTCCTGACCACGACACATAAAACATCAAGTCACTGAGATCATGGCATTACAGTAAAGAAAGAGCTTAAGGGACAAGAGGTTGACCCATGTGGGAGAACTGAAGTTATTCAAATCAGTCTCCCAGAAAGCTAGGATGTTAGTGGTTTCAAGGATAGTCTGGTGGGCAGGTGGCTGGGGAATGGGTGCTCTTGATTTGTTGAGGATGCCATTATAGGGGTATGGAAATTGGTACTTCTCTGCTGAGTTCAGTTCTGGGTGAAGGGCCACAGGACTGGTTGAATCATGAGTTGTGGATCCCGATGAGGTCAGTTTGGAAAACATCTCACTGTTCTGCAATAGCAACATTACCTACAGGAATAACTGAGGAAGTTACAAATCTTGTAGCCTCTGGACAATAGCTGGTTATCATTTAACTAAGCCTATACGTTAGCAGAATTCAAGAGCCTCTTATAATTGTATCCTTGTGCACTTTCACTAGCTTTACAAAGGCAGTTTAGTTTTGAGAAACTAAATTTCTCCCAGTGTTAGTTTGGCCAACACCCAGGAATGAGCAAGGCCAGCATGGAGGTTAGAAGCAAGATGGGAGTCAACTATTTCAGATTTCCCTTACTGTCACAATTTTGCAAAGGTGGTTTCATCATCAGTTTAGATAGGCTTTATAACATATTTCACTATATTCCAGACTGTCTATCAAAATGAAAGAAGAGCCTCAATTTAGGACAAAAGAACAAAACCCCAGGATTATTAGCCACAGTATAGAAATTAATAAATGCATAACAAGTTAAATAAATAGAAACTTCCTAAAAGACTTAAACCCAAGCCTTTACAACAGGACTCATCTGTCAAATTGGCCCTGCTGCTGGATTTTCTGCAGTCCACAAAATAAGAACATGTTTACACTGTTAAGTCAATAAAAAGTAAAGGATAATAATATTCCATGACATATAAAAATTATATAAAATTAAAACTACAGTCTCCAAAAATGAGAAGCATAACATACTTGCAACAAATTGTAAATCTAAAAGAATAAGTGTTGATTTTCTGGATTGTTATGAAGAAAGTTTGCTGATCCTTGCTTTACAGGATTGCCCTCCTATCTTTTGTGAAAGAATCCTTTGCCCTCTGCCTTCCTGTTGTGTTGTGTTTTTGTGGAAAGCACACTCAGGAGATTTTAGAGTGGAAGAGAAGAGAAGCGTAGATATTTATTCCTGCACCTCTGTTTTACCTATAGTTCTGACAATGGTTGTCTTTTTCTTTTAACAGCCACAGTTTTTCTAGTGGTCCGCGGCCCTAGGATTCACTGGATGCCATAAGCTCTAGTCTATCCCCCTTTGCCCTTCAAAATTAAATATGCATTTTCTTGAATTTAAGTAATATCACATATGACTCTTTGCTACTATTACTGGTCCCCAAGAATTTAACAATCCCTGTTAGTTTTCTTTCTCTCGCTCTCTTTCTTACTTTTCGAGAGAGGATCTCCCTCTGTTGCCCTGGCTGGAAGTGCAGTGATTCTATCTTGGCTCACTGTAACCCTCCCAGGCTCAAGTCATACTCCCACCACCTGGGATAGATGGGACCACAGGCACGCACCAATATGTGCAGCTAAGTTTTGTAATTTTTGAAAAGATGGGGCTTTACCATGATCCCCAGGCTAATCTCAAACTTCTGAGCTCAAGCTTGCTACCTACCCACCTCAGCAACCCAGTGTTATGGGATTACAGGCATTCACCACCATGTTTGGCCCCTGTTGATTTTCTTAAGGTGCTCCAGATCCTTATAAATATTATAGTCCCTTCCTCTAATTATCTTCTATTAACCTCTTTTAATTGTATCATCTCTTTCCTGCTAGAACTCGGACTAACACACAACTCCAAATGTCAGCTGGAATCAATCTGTTAATGTTAAATTGTGTGTGTGTGTGTGTGTATCAAACTTGGTATTTGGTACTTAGTTTGTAATATTTAGATACAAGTGTTAAGTTGGACCTTTAAAAGGAGTAGTAAGTATTCTTCCTTTTTTTATGTTCTGAAACAATTTAGTTATACTGGGAACTATGTGCTATGTTAAACCTTGAAGATAATGATTTGTGGAAATGTGTGGTCCTGGGATATTGAACAAGATGGTTTAATGTTCCTCTCAGCTTGAGTAAACTTTAGGTAAGTCTTCTTCTGACCCTTGCCCCCAAATTCCCTTTTGATAGAGCATTTACTTTAGAAAATTCGCAATTGTGAATTCTTACCATGTCCCCTTGAGATGTAAAATCCTCTTGACAGTGTTAAAGCCCAGGAATGTCTTTCTCAAGGGCCTAGGGGCTATTTCTTTAAAGTGCAATCATCAACAAAGATAGCACCCCTATCTCCCAGCCTCTGTGAAAAGGTGGGAACCTAACTTCTCTAGGAGCCTAATTCAAGTTACAAAACTGCCTCCCATAAAGAAGACCTAGAGAAAGTTTACTTTTCTTTGTGGTAAAGCTAATTAGCAAACACAGATTTCTTAAAAAAAATTTTTTTTGTAGCAGAATTGAGTTCAGGTTGTATTCTATTCTTTTCCATATTGCAATAGCTTTTAGATAAAGTCTATCATGCCTATTTAACTTTGGCTGGTGCAATTTTTGCTTTGAAAGTATTTTCCTCCTCTTTAGACTAGCTATTAGTTTGTTTCTTCAGGAATCATCTCTCACATTTCTTATAATTATGTTGCCCAACTGCTTTTCATTTTAACATTTCTGCTTTTATATTTATATGTTATTATTTTGACTTTCCTGGTACTTTTTCTTATTTTTTTTATATCAAGTTGAATGAATATTTTACTATTCATCTATGGATGATTACTGAAGGGCTTTAGGTGGCTAATTTTCCTCTTAGTAAAAATTATCACTATATCTTAGAATTTTAGATAGGTACAAATAATTATTTGGCAATTTAATTTTTCTTATCCCATATATGCCACAATTGTTTATAAAATAAATGAAAAAAATTTTCATCCCTAAGTTAATTTTTATTTCTACATTTGCAGCTCTTTACAGTGCTAAATATGGTGTGACCAGAGAATAATTCACTACAGTTTCTATTTCTTGGAATTTTATAATTCTTCTTTTTATTCAACATGTTATTAAACACTATTTTTTTATAGATATATTAAGATATGTAAAAAGTTTATAGTGTTTAAATATATTTATACATGTTTTTCAATGTTTTAGACAAATATAATTTCATTAATTGAGTTACATATATACTATAGCCTAATTTACTATTATTATTATTGATATTTTGAATATCAATATTCAGGGATAAATGTTAATAAATTGCATTGTTATGGTGTTTCTGTCAATTTGTCTTTTATTCATAAACTAATAGTAGGATATTGGTTGCACACAGATTTCTGAACACTATGAATTAACTGCCTAATGTAATAATTGTTGCAATGAATTAACTTTTTTCTTATAGTTTTATTTAATTATGTTATCATTATAATAATTAACTTTTCTCTCTTGTCTACTTTGGCACTTATCATACTTTCCCTTTCAATCTTTTTGAGTGAAACTGCTTGGGTTTGCCTTTGAGGATCATATAGAGTTGCACTTTTTTGACTAAATTCTGACCCTTTTTTATGCTTACATTTATTTCACTTATGTTTATTATTTATAAGACCTTTTTCTCCCTTGTGCAACCAACTCTCAGTAATATGGAAGTTTTGGAACTTGTTTACACTCCAGTTTGGTTACTTTAAACAGTATCCTTAACTGTATAAAATACATTAAATGAGGGGGGTAAAAGATTATACATACCCTGTGATTATCTCTCATAGAGCTGAAGAAATAGGTGGAATTATCTTTCTTTTTCTTTTTATCTCCATTACTCCTATTACCCTTAGTTTTCCGCTATTTGAGAGCTACATTTGTCTCACTGAAATCTTACTTTTCTAATAACTATTTTCTTTCAAAGATTATCAACTTTATTTCTAATATTTTATAACTGTATATTTGAAAACGTCATATAATAATTTGCATTTTTCAACTTCATTGGTATCTAGTATTATTAAATATTTGTTATTAGGCTTTGCATGAGTGTGTGTGTGTGTGTGTTTGCATGTGTGTATTTTTAATTATGTGATAAGCTCAATGGGAATACCAGCCATGTTCCTCATTTATTCTTCAAATCTCCCACAATGCCTAGCACACTGCTTCTCTATGTGGGTATTCAGCAAGATTTTTTATTTAACTATTGAATCTAAAGCTTGAGGGAAATATGCTAGGCAGAAAGAAATCCTCAGGAGCTCTTATCAGCCAACACTAATATTTTTCATCTCTTTTATCCTTTTCTGAAAACAAAGCAAAGTTTCATGTTATTAAAAACTATTGGTAACTTCAAAAACTACTCTATGCCATTTTATTTACCAAAGGCAATAGTAAGATGATCAACAATTGGTATTAGACATTCTTCTGTCCTGATTCTGAAAACAAAAAATTACAGTAATTTTCTGTTTTATGTATAAGAGATCCTAAAGATTTAACTTAGTGCAAGATAATAATAGGGATATTCCATTAACACATTCTTTTCTCACTGCTCAGTACTATTCTCCATATGTGCTAATAAATGTGCTCACAAAGTAGTGTGAAAGAGATATTTTTAAGACAGGTTTATTTAAAACACTGGAGAATATTCATGGTTTCTAATTACTGACTAAATGTACTGCTTCTATTGTCTTCATTATAAATGTTGTTACATATTCTAAAAACCAACTCATACAATCAAACTAAATGGAAAGAAGCATAAAGAATAAAAATTTTTCACTGATAGTTACAAGTCCCCCAAATGTTCCTGCCCAATTCTACTACAACACTGCCATTTCCTGAACAACAGTTGCTATATCACAATTTTATTGTTCTGTGCCTACCTGCTGACCTATGATTAACCCAATCTGCTTCTCCATACCTTCCAGAGATTTGAATAATTAATAATTCTTGAAATAAGGGTTTGACAGATCTTGCTTAATTAAAGACAATCTTTTTGGCCAGGCGCGGTGGTTCACGCTTGTAATCCCAGCAATTTTGGGAGGCCGAGGCGGGTGGATCACGAGGTCAAGAGATCGAGACCATCCTGGTCAACATGGTGAAACCCCGTCTCTACTAAAAATATGAAAAAATTAACTGGGCATGGTGGCGCGTGCCTGTAATCCTAACTACGCAGGAGGCTGAGGCAGGAGAATTGCCTGAACCCAGGAGGCAGAGGTTGTGGTGAGCCGAGATCGTGCCATTGCACTCCAGCCTGGGTAACAAGAGAGAAACTCCGTCTCAAAAAAAAAAAAAAAAAAAAAAAAAAAGACAATCTTTTAAGCTACTTGTCCCTGTCTTCAAGAAATCTTAGATTGTTCTTACTTGCACTGTATGATCTTGAACTAATTGTTTTGTTTGGATTTTTTCCTTCTTAAACCTTTTGTTAGATCATTCATATCAGAACCAGACTTCTCCCTGCCTAGCCCAGAAAGCTTCAATGAGAATAAAGCATGCTGAAGACCCTTTGCTATCTCCCGTTGTCAGGATATGCATAGTGGGGCCTCTAACTGTAGTAGTTCTACTATAGTCAGCCCTTTTGTGTTAGAGGGATGCTGGAGTCTTTATTATGGTTACTAATATTATTATAACTATTCTTGGTTGAGATATCACCACTTCATGTTATTATTGCTATGAGTTTTTTATGAGTTAGATAAGAGCAAAGAATTGGTTTTTATAATTTGGAACCTATAATTATATTGTTTTTCAACTACAAAAGTGGGCCATGATTTCATAAACTTGCTACCAAGATAGTTTTGATCTGCTTAACTGAATGGAGGCTAATAGCACAAAATATTTGAATTATTTAAAAGATCTCAATAAGGGGAATCTAGATTACAATGGCCTGGTTTAGAAATTTTGGATGTAGGATTTTTACTTTAGAGGCACCTTAGCACAAAGAGAAACAAATAATCTAGTTTCATTTGTCTAAAAGAAAGCACACTTAAGAGAAAGTTAACTTCATGTAAGTCAGCTATAATAGTTGTGTGTGTGTGAGTGTGTGTGTTTGTAAAAATAAGTTTCCTATATCTATTTTTTCTCTCATTTATGCAAAGGGAAAAGAAATATCTTGACAATTGTAATTTCACATTTGAAGCTGGGTTCCTCAAACTTTTCCTTTTCATTATTTTGCTCTCATTTTATCCCCTCTGTGGAGAAATTTTGGAGATGAATTAATCATAAAAATTGTTGGCATGTGTGCCTCCTAAAGATATATAGTCCAAATAGACATAAATGGCCTCCTAAAAATTGATAAAAAAAATTAAGTTGGATTTACTTTGCTTTAAAATATGTGGGCTATTTATAAAAACCTGCAGCTAGGAAAACTTGCAAATGAACTGACTTACTAAGAGAGAAAAGAAGATCTCTGTTTCTACAAAATAAAAAAGGAAGTTTAAATATAATTTAAGGAGTCTTTGTAATTCAGCTTTTAAACACATGGACTTAAAATTTTATTAAAGATAAGTGCATATAATATTTTCAATAAGTAGGTGAATAACATGATTAAGAAATGCATACAACTTCTATGTTTTCTATATGAATTACTACCAATAAAATTCTAGTTTATATTTGATTATGTTAAACATTTCATGAGATAAACTTTTCAAATTTTCCAACTCTTGGTTTATGAGTCAAAGAGGCCATCACTGTTCTCACAATAGTTTAGAGTTTCAGATATATTAAATGGTGTTTGAAGAAATTAATTTGTAATAAGAACATATCTTTTAAAATGTTTAATTTCAAAAATTCAAATAATATTATGAATAATAAGGGATTAATGTATTGACTTTAATTATAATACCCAAATTCTTAATTAAATTTAAGACCTTAGACTAATATTAAGTTGTGTTAATAATATCAACCTAATATTAAGACTTGGACTAATATTAAATTATTTTAATAAATTATTTTGGGTTATTTGGATAATTTCAAATAAAAAAATAGAAAGTTTGGCTGCTAAACATATATAGTTTCTGTTTTTTCTATACATAACAGAATGTTAAAATATCTTTGCATATGTGTCATATTTTTGCTATAAGAGAATATTTGAAGAATATGCAAAATATTTTCTCATAAAAATAGTTTATGAATTACTTATTATGTGTTTCTGTGTCTGAGAAGAAAGAGTAGCTCATGGTGGTTAGGCTGACTTGGGGAAGAAGGAGAGCTAACCGAGAATGAAGAAGGAGTTTAGCTGCATGTCTGATATCCTCAGGAATGGGTCCAAAGGTAGGTGTAATGTCATCATTAGGGATGAGTCCAGCTATGAGACTGGAGGCATCTGAGAATCACTTGGCTATTACAGAGTTAGTTGAGTGCAAGGTAATGAACCTCACTTGGTTTGTAATCCTCAGGCCAAATTTAGGATCTTCAGGCATAAAACATTGTTGATCAGGGAGTCACAGAAAGGTATGTATGTAGTTGAGTAAGGAGGGGTAAAACATGAAAGAAAAGAGGTTTTTATGTTGGCATCCTATTGGGTATACAGTAATCTCCCAAAGAGCCTGTTGCATACATTCACTCCATGAGACTGAATAATGAACTGGCATGCATTGTGAAAAGTCAGGTCTGGGCATAGGGGCATTAATTCAAGAAGCTCAATGAGGGGCATGTAGTTAATATACATGAGGCCTCCAGTGTGATGTGAATCACTGTGCATTTAAAATTTCGAGTAGGGACTGCTTTGAACACTGCAGAAAAATTTCTCAGGAAAGTGGGAATAAGATTACAGTGTCATTTAGTGGTTGGCTATGGCGGTTGTATTGAAGAGCCCAAGTAAGTATGAGCAGCAGCTAGGTCAAAATATAATGTACTAGCTGCCCTAGATCTTGAAATATGACTTCTACTTCCTGAATGAAATCATTCTTAACATTATTAATTAAATTTTTATTATAGCTAGAAAAAATATTGGAAAACGTGCAGAATAGGCAAATTGTCATTATCAGAGTGCCAGATAGCTTTGCCAGATATCCAGAGGGGCATATAACAGTGCGTGGATCATAACTTACAATTAATTTTTGAATGGCTTCCATCCCAATCTGGCTGGTAGCAAGATCAAAATGAGATAAAAGGGGAGAAGGGTGAGGGAGGAATACCTAGTTCAAAGTGATCTTAAAAAATCAAAGCATCACTATGGAGGGTAAAAAAGTCAGTTGAAGAATTTCAGGTACATTTGACATGGACTACAGGTCCCTAAAGGTTAGATACTTAGTATACTGAGAGCTACTATCAGGAGCAATAACCATTAAGAAGATCCTTTTATTTTGTAAACAAGTTTTGTTAAAGCAAGCCATTGACCTGCAGCCTGGGGCTGATAGGTTAGGTCTTTAGAGTCCAGTGTTTTATATATTTTTTCTTTTTTTAAAATTATATTTTAAACTCTGGGGTACATGTGCAGAACTTGCAGGACTGTTGCATGCCATGGTGGTTTGCTTCCTCCTTCCCTCAGTCACCTATATCAGGCATTTCTCTCAATGTTATCCCTCCCCAACTTCCCCAAGCCAGCTATCCCTCCCCTAGCCCCCCATCCACCAACAGACCCCAGTGGGTGATGTTCCCCTCCCTGTGTCTATGTATTTTCATTGTTCAACATCCACCTATGAGTGAGAACATGCAGTGTTTGGTTTTCTCTTCTTGTGTCAGTTTGCTGAGAATAATGGTGTTTTATATTTTGAGAAGTAAAGTAAGAACTTTGGTCAATGTCGATAGTGCGTGCAACTCCAAAGGCAACAAGGAGTGTTTTAGCAAGTCTTTGGTAGTTTCAGTGGTGGCATGTCTGGTGGGTGGGATGAGAAAAAATATAAACATAGGAATCTACCATGATCAAACCACAATAAGTGGCACTGATTAAAGGGGTCAGTGGCCTGATACATCCATTGGTGAGTGACTATAGGGGCAGGATCCCTGTGGGATGGCACCCCAGAGATCATATTATCAATGACCCACCTTTGTCATGGGCTTATCTCAATTTTGGCTATGGCAGGGGAGGGGTGAAACCCTTTCTATTTAGTCCATGCCTCAAGGGGAGAGAATCTTTTATGATCTGATATTTCATGAGTCCTTTGGCACAAAAAGTAGGGTAACAATCTGAAGTGTTATCTGGAGAAGTTTTGACCTGGGCCTCTGAAATTTGTGCTAATCTATCAGCTTGTACATTAAATTGTGTCTCAGCCATCTGAGCCTTGGGGTGGGTAAAGATTTGTATTATCTTAATTTGTATTTTTGATATGTGAGAGACAAGGAATTCTCAAAGTTCTTTATCTGAAATAGTTTGGTGCAATTGTTGTAGTTTAGATTAAAGATCTAAACATAAAACCTAGGCCAAACCATTCAGGACATAAGCATAGGCAAGGACTTTATGACTAAAATACCAAAAGCAATGGCAACAAAACCCTAAATAAACAAATGGGATCTAATTAAACTTAAGATTTCTGCACAGCAAAACAATCATCAGAGTGAACTGGCAACCAACAGACAGGAAAAAAAAAATTGCAATCTACCCATCTGACAAAGGCCTAATATCCAGAATCAACAACTAAAGCAGATCTAAAAAAAAAAACAAAAAACAAAAAACAAAACAAAAATAAATTCAAAAGTGGGCCAAAGATATGAACAGACACTTTTCAAAAGAAGACATATATGAGGCCAACAAACATATGAAAAAATGCTCATAATCACTGGCCATCAGAGAAATGCAAATAGAAACCACATTGAGGTACCATCTCATGCCAGTTAGAATGGTGATCATTAAAAAATCAGGAGACAATAGATACTGGAGAGGATGTGGAGAAAAAGGAACACTTTTACATAGTTGGTGTGAGGATAAATTAGTTCAACTGTTGTGGAAGACAGTGTGGCAACTCCTCAAGGATCTAGAAATGGAAGCTCCATTTGACCCAGCAATCCCATTACTTGGTATATATGCAAAGGATTATAAATCATTCTGTTATAAAGACACATGCACAGGTATGTTCATTGTGGCACCATGTACAATATCAAAGAGCTGGAACCAACTCAAATGCCAATCAATGGTAGACTGGATAAAGACGTTGTGGCACACATATAGCATGGAATACTATGCAGCCATAAAAAAGGATGAGTTCATGTCCTTTGTAGGGCATGGATGAAACTGGAAACCATAATTCTCAGCAAAGTGACACAAGAACAGAAAACCAAATACCACATATTCTCGCTCGTAGGTGGGTGTTGAACTATGAGAACACATAAGCACAGGGAGGGGAACGTCACACACTGGAGTCTGTTGTGGGGGAGGCTAAGGGAGGGACAGCAGGGGGGCTGGGGAGGTTGGGGAGGGATAATAGTGAGAAATGCCAGATGTAGGCAACAGGGATGGAGGCAGCAAACCACCTTAACATGTATGTACCTATGCCACAATCCTGCATGATCAGCACATATACTTCAGAACCTCAAGTACAATTTAAAAAAATATTCTTAACCTGCTAGGAATAAGAAACTTCCTAGAACTATTAAGAAGAATTTATAAAAAATTTCCCACTAATATTACACTTGATGAAAGACTGGGTGGTTTGCCTCAAAGTCTGGGAACTAGACAAATGTGTCTACTTTTGCTACCCTACTAAATTTAAACTAAAGATGTTAGCCAGAGAAATTATATAATAAAAACAAAACAACTCTAAATTAAAAAAATTGTTTCCCAAGTTAGAAACTATTATACAGAAATCACAACTGTCTTTGGGGAGAAGTTAAAGATAAATCTTATTAGAAAAATTATAATTTTCTATTCAAAAATTTATTTAAGTATTTTCCTCTACATAGAGTGTTCTAAAGGTTATTCTTAGTGTTATTTCACACTTCTGTCAAACATCTGTCACACACTAGGATACAGGTAGTGTTCAATAGCACAGCACATATGAAATCACAAATATTAGTGAAACCAAAGTAGGCAATGCATATTAAGTTTCAGCACATATTCAGGGTATAAATTATTATACTTAGAACATAAATTTCTTATTTAAATTTATTTGCTATGTAAAATTAAAGGTATAGAGCAAATACATCTAATTCTTTTGAATTATTTACTACTGGGATATTGTATAAGCATATCTTGAATATGTTAAAGGATTCCTTTACTTTTCTGGCTGTCTTTTTCATTCTATATTAAAAAAACAACTTCAATATGTCAAAGGTGTCAGTGAGTCAAATAGGCATGTAAATTAAATAAAATTGGACAGCTAGAGTGTGCAAAGTAATTAATGCTTGCTAATATTTGAGTATAATGACTTTTAAAATAATTGGCATAGTTGCAGTATAATTAGTTGAAATCACTTTAATAAAACCAGTAATTGCTTTTGAAACAAGAGCAATATATTACAAAATCTATGTGGTATTCAATGCATGCACTCTGATTTTATTAAAAGACATTCTCAAAATAAGAGGAAAATAGTGGAAAAAAGTTATGCATGTAACAAGTAAAATACTATAACGGTCTATGTATGGAAATAATTGAGTTTTCTTTCAAGACAAGAAGCTTCTAATTTCAACTAGTAATTGCACATTTACTTTTTGAGCAATTAAAATACCAAATGGAAATGTACATTTTTTGGTATAATGTAGGATATACTGTGCCCTATCACCTAGTTTTATTCAAGTCTTGATTATGTAACACAAACTACCTGTGTCCAGCATATATTAGTAACTAAGACCCTTTCTATGCCATCTTCTTGTACCTAATCATTAACCATGCTCAGGATGAGGGTGATAGTGAGGAGATGGTATTCAATAGTGCAAGTCTTATTGCATAAAGTAGAAAACAGCTGAACTGATCATCTAAGGATACACCATAAAACCCATGCCTACAGCACTATATAAAGCAAGTTTCTTTATAAAATTGTTTTAGATGGAAAAAAATGCCCCAAAATATTTTACTTCAAATTGTTATCTTTGATAGTTTGTAGAAATGTCATTTCAAATGGGATCATGTATAACTAACTTTTACAATTACGTTGCTAAAAATTGTGATGTTTCAATCTCTTTTCAGTTAGAATACTTGAGACAGGGTAATTTATAATGAACAGAAAATTAATTAGCTCATGGTTCTGGAGGCTAAGAAGTTCAAGAGCATGGTGTCAACATCTGGTAAAGGCCTGCTTGCTTCACAATAACATGGCAAAAGATCAAGAGTATGCATGTGAAAGGCACCACAGAACAAGCTAAGCTTGTTTTATAACAGCCTGCTCTAGCAAGAACTTACTCACTCCCACAATAAAGGCACTAATCCATTCATAAGAACTTTTCCCTCACAACTCAGTCATCTCTGAGGGTCCCACCTCTTAGTAATGTGACATTGGCAAGTAAGTTTCCAACTTATGAACTTTTTGGGTACATATTCAAACCTTAGCACAATATATATTATGAATTATATTATGTTGTTTCCATTATTGAAAAATAAAAACCATAGAAAAAGATTTTTAAAATATCCAAAATAATTCCAATAGAACATTACATACCATTCTAATATTCTCTCAAATAGAATTAATAAATTATACACACTGAATTTATTAAGCATCTCTGGTATGATAGACACAGAGTTAAGCAGAGAGAACAATGTCAACAACGCTATTCTTAAAAAATACTAAATCTAAAAAGTAATATTGAAAAACCTAATAGTACATATTTGTCATAATAAAATATGATAGTATATTATAAATATGTGAAAGAGAAAGCAGTTATAAATTATTTCATTTTTACACTGTACAAAAACTAAAAAATTCTGTTTTATAGTCTCTAAAATTATGCTGAAAATCTAAAGCATAAAAGTAACCTTCAGTATACTAAAGTATAAAAGTATGAAATATAAAAGGCCAAGTGTTAAATGAAGCATGGATAAAGAAATCACTCTATCACTTTATTAGTCACAAGAAATAAAAGCAGCATGCATCTCTCATAGGAACACACAGTAAAAACTTTCAGCCAGGCAATTTTTGAGTTTAAGACATGTAGGAGAAAATTACAGTCTTCGAAAAACTGAAAGAGTTAACTAAACTTTTGTAGGACAGGCAAATTGAATGTCTCCCAACTAAGTCTCAAGTAAGTGTCTATACTAGAAGCTAATATTCAAATGGAGTAGTCAATAAAAACATTCCATTTGCTGTTAGCCGATGATATATTTTATACTCATAGGCTTTTTTACACTGCATTGCTTAGCGAATAGAGAGAGAGCATGCAGCTGATAGTGAACAAAAGTAAATTATTTGAAAATATGAATATGCACATTTTTAGCAGACAAATATTTACCATATTAATTATGACTTTTCTACTTAAATTCTAATATGGTTATTTTCATGAATGCAGTGGCTAATGTAATATTTACATTCTTATCTCAATGTCAATTTATCTTGTTCAAATGAGTTCTCTTCCTTTAGCAAAATACACATTTATTGATTCTATCAGTGTTTTATTGTTATAAATTTTAAATTTTATCTATCGGGAAGTAGTTAATCCTGAATTCAACAATATTTACTTAGAGTGTACTATATACTAGCTACTGTGCTACTAACATCGCAATGAACAAAGTCTTTCTATTTTATCTATAACAAATCTAGCAGATTCCAGTTTAATTTAAAATGTCATGCAATTTTATAATGTCAGATTTGTAATGTTTAGATTACAATACCAACACTTGCACAGTTTTTTGACATGGCAGAACACATAAAAATTGGAACCATACAAACGGAAATTATAACAATTTTAAATTCTGAAAACATGATAATTTGACTAGGATGCCTGTGACATATGCTGCACTAAAAGATGTTGATATCTCGAATTTGCAGATAAAGTTGTTCTATAGTTAATACATCTTCCAGCAAGGCAAACTGCTAAGATACTCTTCATATTTTTCCTAACAGTAGATGAATGAGAGCAAGGAGTTATTAGTGTTCTTTGTTGCTTGGTGAGATGATGTAAACAAATGCTGATGGTTTGTTAAGGGTCACAGCTTTGAGAAAGAGGACATCTAAGTTGAGCAGACTTAAATGAAAATAGTAATTTACACTCATTGAGTGTTACTGAGTGCCAGTAAATATTTTGTAAACATTGCATAAATCTCAATAAATTCTCAGAATTCTGAATTCAGTATTATTATCCCTTTTTGTAGATAAAAAAACTGAGGCACAGTACATTTAACTTACCGAAGTCACATATGATTCATGGCAGAGTCACAATGCGAACATCAGCAGTCTATTAACATTTATCAAGCTTTCTTTTTGTATAATCTTGTAATGACACTCTTATTGGCATCTGCTCCTCAGATTCCAGAAGGACCAAGAGAGAATATATTCAGCACACTATCTTTCAAGCAAACAGTTAGCAAGTAGTGGAATCATGCATCATACAAACTTGATACTAACCTTTAAAATTCCTCCCAATTTCAGCAGTAGATGATTCTATGAATGTTAAGTTAATGAATTTCACTAGACTTCAAGGCCTACAGCCATGCTACACTAATAAGTGGCAATGTGGAAAGAGGCCTGCAAGTGCCTGCTGTACAGACAGCAACATGTATTGAGAGTGTCTGTTTCTAGTAGGAAAGTCCAAGAACTGAGAAATGCACCCACAACCACTTAGCTGTCAGTGGAACCCCTGTAGCAAAAGAACATCATTTATTGTTCAATCTCTGATCTTTGAATGCAGTTTTTCTGGTCCATTACCTTAGTGAGTGGTCATACATTTTCTCTTCCTTTCAGATAATCAATTTAATATCTATCTTAGTCTTTGGGAAAAAACAAATTATGAAATTTTTAAGCCTTGTATTTATGGCAAACTCTGCTTGTGTCATAGGAGCTATTTGAATACTGTTGTGACCCACTGCTAAGTCAAGAACATTGGGTTAATTTCATAGCTTTATACTAGTAACATATATACAGGTACTAGGATGACATATATCTATTATTATGAGAATAGCTGAGATAATACAGTATATATATTATACCATTTATATTATAGTATAGTATGTTATATTATACTATAGTGTGTATACATACACACACACACACACACGATTACTTGCTTGGCTGCTACAAGAATCAAGGCAAGGGCAACAGAATTCCTATCTAAAAATACTTGATAAAAATTTTTCCATAAAAATGTGGTGTGTGTGTGTGTGTGTGTGTGTGTGTGTGTATATATATATAATGAAATATTATACAGCCATAAAAAAGAAAAAATCATGTCCTTGCAGCAATGTGGGTGGTGCTGGAGGTCATTATCTTAAATGAACTAACTCAGGAGGAGTGTAGGGGGAACACATGTTCTCATTTATAAGTGGGAGCTAAACAGTGGGCAAACATGGACCTGAAGATAGAAATAATAGATGCTGGGACTCCAAAAAGGGAGCAGGTGGGTGGTTGGCAATGGTTGAAAAAGTATCTATGAGTACAATGCTCACTACCTCCATAATGAGTACACTAGAACCCCAATCCCCACCAATGTACATATGTTTGTTACCCATGTAACAAACATGTATATATACCCCCTGAATATAAAATAAAATTAAAATTGATTTTCCTAGGAAATCAGTTGAGTGCCAAATACATGATTAAATTAGTGTAGACTAAGTGAGAATGAAGCTAGAGAAAAAAAGTTTTTTTATATCTATAAAACTGTTAAAGAATATACACATTCTGGGCCTTCAAGTATATCTGTGACCATGAAACAAGCCCTTTCTGATGGAGAAAATTTGGGATGCTGCATTTAAAAAGAGAGGTAATAAGAAAACCACTATAAAAATGAGCAGAAGAATAAATGAATTTGGTATTATCTTGTTTTCATAGGAAAATATTTTAGTTTATTAAATTTGATGATCAGGAATTAGGAAGATTCTTTTAAAGCAGGTGATTTTATTAAAGAGTGACATATCAATTGAATCAATTTTATTCTGGTGATTCTAACAATTAAGCTTAATTATTGACCGCCACCAGAAAGTCTCATGGTATGATACAAAATTAACTCTTGCCTTCAGAATCAGACAAGAGAATTTATAAAAAGCAGCCTCCCTTGGGCAAACATAATAATCTACTGTAGTTGGAGTGTTCTGAAAAGTCATGGTATCTCATGAACTATATATTTGCATCTGCTGTACTCTGTACATAAAAGGTCACTCACTTTCTTTACTCAAATCACTCATTTGCCTTTCAGATAGGACCACAAAAATCATCTCCTTTAATAAGCTTGTACTCAAATACCGGTGTGGGTTATGTGTCCCTTCCTTCTACTGCCAACAGAGTCTGATGCATTCCTCTATCATACCAATTAGCATATTTTTTGAAATAATTTGTTTATTTGTCCATTGGCCTAACTTAACTGTGATATCTTCAAGGGCAGAATCTAATTTGTTGTCTTTGAAGAGTAGAAAAATACCTAGTAACTGAATATAATTATTTGTTCTTTGATGTTAAAGTTGCAGTTCCTCCTTTAAGTCTGTTTCTAATCAAGCTGTAGGCAGTTTTCTCAGTGTAAAATATAAAGTATATTTTTATATATAAAATTATACTGAGAAGGATATATCAAAGGACTTCCCTAATTAAGTTGCTTTTGAATGCTTACACACATCTTTGGTTGTTTGTTCCTAAACCTCTGAGATTCTCTTTCTGCTGATTTTTAAGTTAAAATAATTCACTTAACATTTCACTGAATAAATAATTGACAGCTGCCCCAGTCTAAAGATGTAACCCAGATTTGTAATTATTTCTCTTGATAAAAAATGTCAGTGCAATTGTACTCAGTAATGATATTTTTAAATTTTATTCTCTCTTAAAAATTATAGATCTAGCATTTTGCTAGCTTCCCTCTTAAAACTCCATCTTTTTTATTTTAAAGCTACAGATTTTAGCATCTTAATTAAATATGTTGAGTAAGTAAAATGTACAGTTGAAGTTTTATCTACAGTTTCACCTCATGTAAAAACTGTTTCCTTAAAATTGTATGCTTCAGAGTTATGCGTAGGTATTGTAATTATGATGTGAAGCTTGGCAATGACTCAATAATTTACTTTTTATAAATCTATATTGGAAAAATCTTATAGATATAATGCATATAAATTTAAAAAGATGACAATAATTCCTGTGGACTTTATTTTTGTCACATTCCAGGAGTTCGTTTAAAAACAACTGCAACTGTCAAAAGAAACAATCTTGTATTAATAATACAACTAAGCCTTTGTTTTGAGCAGACATCGATGAGCATTCAGATGAGACCATTTAAAAAGTTAGTATATATATTTGTTTTCCCATCCAAACTCATTACAGAACATGCCTCTGTTGCCTGCATCGCATTCCCTCTGCCCATCTCTGTTTTTTGCCTGAGTTGTGGTGGAAATTTTCTTGTAAGTTAGATTCACCTTGATCTGCTATTGTTCAAATTTCAACTCTCTGCATCTTCCCATATTCTATCCTAGTGAAATTAATTTTGATATGGCCAAGTGGAAGGCCAGAAGTACAGAGATGACTACATCCCAAAAAAGAAATCCTCAAACGATGAAAAATGGAGGCTGTTGGTCAACGACTCCTGTTTCTCTTATGTTATAGATGGAGCATTCCAAGAGGCATTCTCACTTTCCAAATGTCCAGGTTTTTGGAATCTGGAGTCAAAACCTAGAGCAATGACCTCAATAATTCACCCTTATATTAGGTTTTTTTCCCTTCCCTTCACATGTCATGTTTCCTTACTCCTGCACCAAGTCCTTGTTTCAGAATCTATTGTAGGGAAATCTAACTAAGATACTCACTGTAGTGGTACAAAGCAATATAGTCCTGCATTAAGTCAATCATCAAGTGGTAATCCTATTGAACAAATTGATTCCATCCTTGCTTTTTAATTCACAATTAGGTCAACTACATATATATTGGAGCACTGGAGTATAACTAAAACTACTCATAGAGAAAAATATTGGCACTTCCTGAACAGTTAGGAGCCAAGTATTTAAATTCTTCAAACAAAGTGTTAACGATGACACCTGCATCTAAAGCATGTGGCTCTGCTTACAATCAATTAATTAGAAATCTCTTCTTTAAGACATTACCACACATGTCAGTCTTAAACTTTTCATAACTTGACCCTAAAAACAATCACCAGGGAAATTTATGGAATACTTAGGTCAGAAAAGACATGTTAATAATTAGCACTCTTATTTTTAAAATTTTATACTGGAAATAAAGGGCCAGAAATTTTGTGCCTCAAGGTCGTTGCGTACATGTCTTTTGTGAGCCATGAGCTGACATGATTCACTTTATTTTTAGGATTCATCACACACACAAACACACACGCAATTACAAAACAAATGGTCACATGAAAACCATGACTTCCTCCTTTATAAATGGCTATGAAAGACATTACCCATTAGCCCTTCAGTGATAATTTATAAGACTAATTAGCTGAAAATTTCTTGTTGATAAAAATTAGCATATAAACTATTTGAATAAATTGATTGGAAAGTTTTCATTTATAAAATCGAGGTATATTTTTCTTTTTTGTCCTTACGTATGATCTGCAATCCAGCTCAGAAGAAAGTTTTATCTTTAAAGGTAATTTTATTTCAACTAAATTTTTAGTTTAAATGCCTTCTCCTCATGATGCAGAAATGTTTGATTTGTTTTAATGATGCTTTTTAAAGTTAGTGTTAAGCAATCATTGGAATAACAGAATAATAATAAAAATGTGGTTCATTTCATTCCTCCATTGCATTGGCAACAAGCCTTTGTTTCTCACATTCATATTTATTTTACCAAACATAATTCTGTAAGGGTATAATAAATTTGTACCTTCCTGGTTGGAATTCCATTTAAAAAAAAATCAACGTGCATGTTCCCTTTCTCCCCCAATTTGTACATTATTGCAATGAAATGGAACATTGAGCGTGATTTCAAATCTAAATTTTAGACAATCACCTGAAAATTCCTCTTCTAAATTAACTTGACAAAATGATGAAGATCCAGAGTTATGATTATATTCTGATAACTATAATCTCTTTTATGCATCTTATTCTATCTTATCAGATTCTTAGGAAGAAAAATCAAAACCAAGGCAACATTATCTATTATACTATCTTTCATCCAGTGGCTCTATGTTCAGGGTCCTATCATGCTGAGAGAATACAAAATGACTGCCATGATAGGGTGTCAAATGTTACTTTTGATGTGGGGTTGGGATTTTATTAATAAATATCAATGCTACAGTAGGAGGATGGAAGAGGTTAAAATTTTTATAAAAATGATAATGTCTGTTAATGTTCAGAATATTATTTCTATTCAGTAAAATGATATATTTTTACTTTAATCCTGTTTGTTTTCCTTCTATTATAATAAATATAATGTGGGGGTCAATACATCTTCACTTTCTATACATGACAACATCTGTACAGCTGATTTAATCCTACAAAAGCACCTTCAGGTTATTATCTCAGTTTTCATGATTATTTTTTTAAATTGAAATTTGGTAAATAAAGGAAAATATGTTGGAGAAATAATAAAATTATTTAAAAATATATCTTTCTCACACTGCGGAGTTAGAAAGTAAGAGTGTAATAACAGCTTTTTTGAAGGGGTGTTTAAGTTGTTAGGCCTTATCTATTCTTTAGAAATTTCATTTCTTAAAATCCTGGAGTCACGACAGAATCCCTTAGCTATGTAGATCATCTGGTAGCTCTCTTATCTCCTCCTCTAAGTGCTGTATGTACATGTATATTATTTCTGGATGCAAAAAAAAAAATGAAAAATGGAAGCTGTGATAACAAAACTTAGTATTTACAGCTTTACACCTGAGCAAAATCCCTGCTTTTCCCTAGAAGGGTAATGAACATCTAAGACTAAAGATGCTGGTATCACTACTAATACTGCCAACAAATTATCCATAGGTATTACAAAAAATTGTCTGTATTGTTCCTACTACTTTTTATTTTATCTCTCTCACCCTATCTTTCTAATATAATCTAAAAGGATGGGGTGAAGGGTTTAATAAAAATTGATAACATTATGCTATATTACAAATAAATCTTGTTTCTAGCTATTCTTGAACAAAAATCTGTATCGTTTTTTTATCTTAAATATTCCCTAGAATGACTCTTTATTCATGAAATAAAATAAAATTATTTGTTAAATGTGAAAATTAAATCCATTATACTTGATCCTCTGCATACCTAGATGGATCTAAATTTTTCAATACTTATAGTGAACAAAACTTAGGTTCAAAGACCTCTTTCTTTTCATTTTTCTCTTTCTTTCATCTGATTATAAATGAGATGATCATGAAACCGAATAGAAGTTCTAGCAGGAAGAGGTCATCCAGGTACTTGAGAATCTTTGTGAAGCTCCTTAGATTCTTATTTAGATTTCTCTATAGGTATTTTCCTGCAAAATTTTCCCCATAGAGTTCCATGAGGCACCTACGTGTATCTTATTTATCACTAAATCCTAAAAAGCCTAGAACTATGCCCAATCTTGACATATGCAGAAGAGTTATGAATAAATAAATTTATGTTAATATAGTAATGTGACCTCTGCTTATATTCACAATTATCTATTACAGGGTTTGTCAGCCTTGGCACTCTTGACATTTTATGCCAGATGATAGTTTTTTGAGGAGGGGGATGTCCTGTGCATTTTAAGATGTTTAGCAGTATCATTGGTCTCTGCCTAATTGCTACAATTCCCAGGAGACAAAAATCCATCAAGAATTATTCATGTATGCATAGATTTCAAGAATTATTCATGTATGAATAGATTTGCATCAACATCTCTATTTATCTACTATGTATATAGTCCATTTATATAGTCAAGAGTTTATAGTTGCTAATATTTGCCAGTGGTTATGTTTTATTTCAGACTTCATAAGTTTATCTTTATTGAATAATCCTTGTCCATACTACGTGGAGACTTCTTTGGCTATTTTTGAAGAATGCAAGTAGTATGGTATTCTTTTATGAGATGCCAGTACATCACTTAATATGTTTCAGAAAGAACTCATGAGACTTTGCTGCAGAATAATGGAAGTAGAATTATTCCCTCCTTGAACCCTAGTCCATTATTGGTGGAAATGTAAATTAGTACAGCTATTATAGAAAACATTGTGGGGGTTCCACTGAAAACTAAAAATACAACTACCATATACTTTAGCAATCCTGCTGCTGGGTTATATATCCAAATGAAATGAAATCAGTATGTAGAGGGACATGGATGAAACTGGAAACGATCATTCTCAGCAAACTGATACAAGAACAGAAACCCAAACACCGAATGTTCTCACTCATAAGTGGGTGTTGAACAATGAGAATACATGAACACAGAGGGGGAACATCACACACTAAGGCCTTGGGGCTTGGGGGATGGGGAGGAATAGCAGGAGTGGGGGGACTAGGGAGTGATGGCATTGGGAGAAATACCTAATGTAGATGATGGGGTGATGGATACAGCAAACCACCATCATGGAACGTGTATATCCATGTAACAATCCTGCAAAATCTGCACATGTACCCCAGAACTTAAAGTATAATAAATAAATTTTTAAAACAGAAAAGTGAAAGTTGTGTAGCATCAAAGTTTGCTATGTATTATGAATGCAATGTTCATGATGAAGTGGATTTACAATATAATTAGTATTTAAAGAAACTAGAAATTTAAATCTATATCTACTATCCATTTTATTTTCGTTTTGATATAATGGAATTTCTTGTTTCTTCCACTTTTTGCTTTCTTCACCCCGTTACTCTCCCTATATACTTTCGGTGACCCACAATTATTCTTCTTAGCTCAGTGATTTTGGAAACATGTAAAGTTACACATGCATTTAGTGAATTTTGCCTGTAGTTACTATCTCTATTATCTATGGAGAAGTTGAAAAGAATGAGAGATATGTTCATTTTGTTAGAACTCAATGATCATAGGATAATCCAAAAAATCCTTATTTCCATACAACATTCTACGATAGGTGTTGAGAATTCATTTTACTCTCAACAGATTTACCACTAAGTACTTTGAAGTATTGTTTCTACAATAACAATATTCTCTAAAATACTGGGTCCACATAAGGAACTTATTATAGTAAGGATTCTGCAAATAAAGTTTTATGTGCTTATAAAAAGACAGCTTAAATAGAAAAACATTTCCAAAAATGCAGTGCCTGGTGTCAGCATCCAATTTCAGTTAGTTTCATGCTAGCTTGCTACCACTACTACTACTCATAAAATACACGCATATCGTGTTTTATTACTTTTTAATTCATTGTGCTTTGCAGATATTTTGTTTTCTTACACACCGAATGTTTGTGGCAATCCTATGTCAAGCAATTCCATAAGTGCCATTTTCCCAGAAGCATGTGCTCACTACACGTCTCTGTGTTGTATTTTGGTAATTCTCACAATATTTCAATTTTTGTTATTATTATTATATTTGTTATGATGTGTTTTTAATCAATGATGTTTAATGTTATTATTGTAAGTGTTTTAGGGCACCAAGAACCACACTCATATAAGATGGCAAACATCATCAGTAAATGCTATTTGTGCTCTGACTGTTCTATGAATCAGCCATTCGTAGAACTCTCTCTCTCTCTTTCCTTGAGTCTCCCTATTCTTTGATATACAACAGCATTAAAATTAGACCAATTATCATATAATGACTTTTAAGTGTTCAAGTTAAAGAGCCACACATGTCTCACTTTTAAGGAAAAGCTATAAATAATCAAACTTAGTGAGGAAAGCATGCCAAAAGCCAAAACTGGCTGACACCTAGGTTTCTTGTGCCAAACAGCCAAGTTATGAATACAAAGGAAAAGTTTTTTAAGGAAATTAAAGGGTTACTCCAGTAAATACACAAATAATAAGAAAATGAAACAATCTCATTGTTGATACAGAGAATGTTTGAGTGGTTAGGATAAAAGATCAAACAAGCCACAATGTTCCCTTAAGCCAAAGCCTATTCCAGAGCAATGCCGTAACTCTCAATTCTATAAATGCAGAGAGAGGTGAAGAGACTGCAAAAGAAAAGTCTGAATCTATTAGAGGGTGGTTCATAAGGTTTATGGAAGGAAGCCATCTCTATAACATGAAAGTACATGATGAAGCAGGACATGTTGATGTAGAAGATATAGCTAAAATCACTGATGAAGATGGCTACAATAAACAACAGATTTTCAATGTATACAAAACAGTCTTCCATTGGACAAAGACGCTATCTAGGGCTTTCAAAACTAGAAATAAGTCAATGACTGGCTTCCAAGCTTTGAAAGATGGTCTGACTTTCTTGCTAGAGGCCAATGCAGCTGATGAATTTAAGTTGAAGCCAATGTTCATTTGTCGTTCCAAAAAATCTGAGAGCCTCTAATAATTAGGCTAAATCTACTCTTTCTGTGTTTTGCAAATGGAACAACAAATCCTGGATGACAGTACATTTGTTTACAGCATGGTTTACTGAATATGTCAAGCTTGCTGTTGAGATCTAATGTTCAGAGAAAAAAAAATTTTTAAACATTATTGCTTATTTGACAATATACTTGGTCATTAAAGAGCTCTGATGGAGTTGAGATGAGTTTTGTTTCTATGCCTGCTAACACAATATTCATTATGTAGCCCATGAATCTAGGAATAATTTTGAATTTTGAGTCTTATTATTTAAGAAATTTATTTCATAAGGCTATAGCTGACATTAATACTGATTCTTCTGAAGAATTCAGGAAAAATAAATTGAAAAACTCTGGAGAGAATTCACAATTCTAGATGCCATTAAAAACATTTGTGATTTATAATGGAGATAAAAGTTACAACATAAATAGGAGTTTGAAAGAGGTTGACTCCAGCCCCTATGGGTGCCTTTGAGGAATTGAAGACTTCGGTGGAGGAAGGAACCACAGACATGATGGAAATAACAAGAGAATAGATTGAGAAATAGAACCTGTAGATGTCACAGAATTGCTGCAATCCCGTGATGAAATTTGAACAAATGAGAAGATGCTTCTTACAGATGACCAAATGAAGGAGTTTCTTGGGATGGAAACTGCTCTTGGTGAAGATGCTGTAAACATCATTGAAAAGACAGCAAAGGATTTAGAATATTTCATGAACTTTGATAAAGCAATGGCAAGGTTTGACTTTCAATTTGAAAGAATTTCTATTGGGTAAAATGCTATCAGGCAGCATTGCATGTTACAGAGAAACTATTTGTGGAAGAACGAGTCAGTCAATGGGGTAAACTTCATTGTTGTCTTATTGAAATAAATTGCCACAGACATCCCAGCCTTCAGCAACCAACCCCAGATCAGTCAGCAGCCAACATGAGGCAAGTCCCTCCATCAACAAAAAATTAGGACCCCCTGAAGGCTCAGATCATTGTTAGTATTTTATAGCAATAAAATATTTTTAAGTTAAAGTATAACAAATCTTTTAAACATAATGTTATTGAACATTTAATAGACCATATATAGTATAAACATAAATCTTACATGCACTTAGAAACCAAAACATTTGTGTTGCTCTCTATCACAGCAGTCTGAAATCAAACCTGCAATATCTCTGAGGTATAGACAAAATCCTTTCTATATGGAATTCTCTGGCAAGTCAAGTTCTCTTGTTCTCATGAGTACCAGGATATGAACATTTAATGTTATTTTTTATTGAGTTCACAGTATACTTGCGGTTATTATTGCTGAACATATTAAAAATGTTATTTTGAGAAGACAATTCAGCAAATTGTGCAGAAACATATAAAATAGATTACAAGGCCTGATTAGCCTTTAATGAAGGCCAGCTAACACTGAATAGGTTGCAGTAACATTTCCTGATAGCTACATTTTGAAGTTTTGGGAGAAAAGAGCAGCAATAAAAACAAAGCAAAACCACAGATTCAGAGTCACAGTAAATGCCTTAGAAGTATTTCCCCTAGGAAAAATAATTCTGGCTACTAGGCTAATTTCAATATCTCTTTTTCTCCTCTTTTCAAAAACATTGTGATGAGGATCATGCACTCAGGTTATAAATATAATGGTGAAAACCTCATTTCAAAATTTTCAATCTCAATATTACTATGTTACATGTCTAACTTGATTTCATTCAAATAACGACACTCCCCATTTAGAAAATCCAAAATGAGTAATTCTCATTCAGTTACATTTTTTTCTACTTAATTTTTTAAAAACACTAGTTTCATTCTGAATATGCATCTGAAGTAAAAGTGAAAATAATAGTATATTAGTCTACTCTCATGCTGTTATAAAAAACTGCCCAAGACTGGGTAATTTATAAAGGAAAGGTTTAATTGACTCACTGTTCTGCAAACTTGGTGAGACCTCAGGAAACTTATAATCATGGCTGAAGTCACCTATTCACAGGGCCGCAGCAGAGAGAATGAGCATCCAGCGAAGGGAGAAGCCCCTTATAAAACCATCAGACGTGTGAAAATTCTCTATCATGAGAACAGCATTAGGGAAACCAGTCCCATGATTTAATTATCTCCACCTGGTCCCACCCTTGACATGTGGGGATTATTACAACTCAAGGTGAGATTTGGGTGGGGACACAGAGCCAAACCACCTCAAATAGTAACAACCAAAATGCCAACAATATAAACTCATTTCTGTAAACGATGAAATCAGAGTATTAGGTCATATAGGGTTTAACAAAAGTTAAAAAAAAAACAACAACAAAAAACGGCCAGGCACAGTGGCTCATGCTTGCAATCCCAGAACTTTGAGAGGTAGGAGGATCACTTGAGGCCAGAAAGTTTGAGACCATCCTGGGCAGGATAGAGAGGCCCCATCTCTACACAAAATTTTTTTAAAAATTAGCTGTGCATGATGACGTGTACTTCTAATCCTAGCTAGGAGGGAAGCTGAAGTGAGAGGATCACCTGAACCCAGAAGATCAAGACAAGCTTGGACAACAAAGTGAAATCCTGCCCCCCCCACCTCAATAAAAAATTAGCTGGGCATGGCGACACAGCCTTTGATTCCAGCTACTCAGGAAGCTGAGGTGGGAATCTCACTTGAGCCAGGGAATATGAGGTGGCTGTAGTGAGCTATGATTGTGCTACTGCATACTGCAGCTTGGTTAAAAAAGTGAGAGCCTGTTTCAAAAGAAAAAAAAAAAAAACAAGTATTAGCATCAGACTTATCTGAGATTTCAGTCTCAATAAGAGCTGGGAACATTTACTTAACCTCCCAGTCATGAGTTTCTCAAATTAAAATGTTCTAATGATGCCTACATTACTGTACTGTTATAAGGATTTATTTATTGAAAAAATATTTATTAAGAATCTATTGCATATCTCGTATAGTTCTAGCTAATGGGTATATATTTAAGAAATTGTAGCCCTTAATAAGCTTAAAGTCTCAGCCATCAAGAACAACAAATGTAAAGAAATCCATGGACTAACTTGTAATAGCAACTGTGATAGAGATCCATAAAGAAAAGTTGATTAATTCAAAATGATTTTCTGGAAAGTCATATCTTCCACCAGACAAAGATGAAAGGGGCTGCAAGGATTTAACCTGCTGAATTACAGGTTTACTTATTAATGGTAGTTAGTGTTATTATTGCACAACTTCACTTCAAAGTTATGCAAAGTGATGAAGTTGTGATTGTGTCCTGAATTGTATCATCGAGAGTAAGGGTACATCATGGGATTTGGTGGGATGTGGAGCAAAAAGGACTTGATGCCAAGATTTATGTAAGGACTGGCCAGGAAGAAAGAAGATTGCAGAAGTTTGCAACCTATTACAAAGCACAGCAGTGGAAAAGAAGTACCAAAGTAACAACTCAGCAACTAAACACACACACACACACACACACACACACACCTTAAAATGGTATCAAGTGTAAAGAAAGTCCTGTATGTGTTGAAGGCCAACGAAAATGCAGGTATAGAAAATTATTTCCAACATAAAGCTCCCATAAATAAGTGTGCAACAATGAGGGCTCAGAGGAAGAAAAATTCAAGATATTTAAAAATAAATGTGAATTATGATTGCCTTACAGTAAAATGTTAGTGTTTTTGAAAGCCAGATTTCTTCCTCTGGGTCCTTGGCTTTTGGGTCAGGGGAGATACGCTGCTGAGAGTGCAGAGAGTATGCAGGGACTTAATTCATTTATCCTTTTTATATATGAGGACAACCATTTTAGATCATTTCTCACCTGTGGAGAGAAGTAAATAGATTTGTTTTTAAAATAACCTAGCAAAAGCCATTTATAAATGAATAATTATCTTTCTAAAGCCTGGAAGCAAAGAAAGGGAGGTCAAGTGAATACAACCTGTTGTAATTTAGATTCCCACCTTGGTTTTCAAAAGCCTAATGTGTATTGGTGGACAGTGTAGGAAAGATCAAGCCAGTTACTCATTTTTCCAAAGCCCAGACTTTATAGATGACGGTTTAAATTTTTCATGCTCAAAAAACGTATTTTTACCAGTTTGATTCAATAATCATGTAAAAGTTTTATTGAAATAATATTTACTCTCATATTAAACAAGTAAAACAAAGTCACTTTTAAGTAGACTAAATTAAAGCCACATATATTATCCAGCAAATCTAAATAATTTAACAGGTTCTAATAAAAATAAGGTTAAACAAGTAGAGATTAAACAAATAATATACATACATGTATATATGTATCTATATGTAAATTTCTTTTCAAAACTAGACTGTTTCCACAGGTATTGTGCATTGAGATAAAATCAACTCAATCACCTACAGCAATGAATTCATGGTTTGCCCAGATGAAACCAAAGCATTTCAGCAAAAACTTTTTAAATAGATTTTTCCTCAATAAACCTTTCAATGTTACGTTTCCCATCATGGTGCTGATGGCATTTTTGTTATTTTACAGATATAGGTAGGTTGCATAGTGACTATTACCCTTCAGTTAATTTGCTCATTTTGTCGTTTGTTTGCTTCTGTGATGACTTATATACAAAGTTACAAACAAAGTGCATTAGAATTCATCAACTGTCTGCAGTTAGTATGTTTTGAAAATTATTAGGCAGTTTTAATGAGTGTCCAGACACACCCAACGTAACCCCCCACAAAAAATAAAAAATTAGTTACAAAATAGAGCATATTTTCCTTCATTTGCTAAGTCCATGCAGATCTCCGCTACATAGATCTTCTGTTGGGTTACTTTGGGAAGAAAAGTTGCTTTGTTATTTAAATATATGCTGTTGTTGTTATTATTATTATTTAAAAATATCTACTTTTCTCTGATGGTCAGAACTAAACGAGAAAAAATGGAATCAATCTGTGAAATCTTCATTGAATTAGAGATAGATAAGTTACATATGTGATTCTGCTTTGATGAAAGAATTTTTCCTTTAGTCTCAGTTGTAACAGAAAATAATGACTTTTTTCTAGTAGGAATCTCTTAATTTTATAATAATTTTTTTTGAAGAATTTTGCCTTTATCATTAATTTCTGGCTCTTAAATTACTTTCAGTCACTCAAATAAAATAGATTTCCAGCATCAGCGTATATAATACTGCAGCATTTTAAAATAGGAGTTCTTAGACATGCACTGTGGAAGTTGAGAATCCTGCTTAAGGGAGAAGGAGTAAAAATAAAAATGAAGAAAGCAGAAAGTCCATCAAATTGACGTTGTTTGGAATCATTTATATTTGAAATTATGGTTCCATTTTTTACACTTAACATATGTTTTATAATCATTGATTTAGGGTTGATGAAGAGGGTCTGCCATCCTAAATCTTTTTTCCTCTACAATAAAAAGCCTTTTAAATAATAGAATCCTTTTCAACAATAAACTATAGGCCTTCTTTTATGTTAGTATAATCTAATCATTTCCTTTAAATTAATACTGTTTATTATAAATTAGCATTTGTGATCAGAACTGTAAAAACACAATAAGAGATATGGTTTCAACTGCTGTCTTCTTTTATGCCAACTTCATTGCCACACTAATTTGGACAGACAGATGTCTCTCTTGTTTCTTAAGTAATACAGGGCATCACACTTAATATTTTTTCAGAGAACTGTGCTACTTGGCCCACTAACTTTGACTACCCAATGCCCTTTCTTCATATTTTACCTAAACACTTTCTTTAGATTTTTCACACCTTTTTAAAATTTTTGCCTACAGAAGGTAGCATACACTATTTTAGGCATAACCATAATCTTTTGTTCCTACTACTGTAAATTGTAGTCAGTCAGTTATGGAAAGGATGGAGCCAAGGAAATAACTGTAAGCTGCAAATCCTTAGTGAACACAATCACATTCAACCAGGGTAGGCGAGTGTGCAGAAATGACTGCCTGGAAAGGCAGAAGGATCAATTCTATCTTCAAGCACTTCAAGATCTCAGAGTAACTACAGTGTATCTATGGGGCTGACAGTGGCAGACAACTGTAAAAGAGTATTTCCTGAGGGAGATCCAAGACGGCTGAATAGGAAGAGCTACAGAATGCAGTTCCCAGCAAGAACAATGCAGAGGGTGAGTGCCCACCACATTTCCAAATAAATTTTCACTGCCCACCAACCAGGAGATTTCCTGCCTGAAAAGTGCCACGAGTTTTCAGCATGGCAGATTCAGCTGGTGCCAGGTTGGTGTACAGAAACTCAAACAAATCTGGGCAGCCATTTCAACTGGCACCCAGAACGCCTAGGAGACAGAGCTGCCCATTCAACTGAAAGGGAGGGGCAGAGACAGGGAGCCAGGTGATCTGGCTCGGTGGGTACCACCCCTACAAAACAAGTAATCTGAAACGCTCTGGATTGAGGGTTTTGCCACAAGTGCAGCTAGACCCAGGATGGTCCAGCTCAGTGGGGAAAAGGGCAACTACTAGTACCGAGGCAGTCCGCCACTACCAAGGCAGTTCACACAGCAGCTGGGCAGAGCCTGCAGTAGCTCAGCAAGGCCTCAGCTGAAAGACTGTGACTAGACTACTCCCTGTGGAGCAGGGCATCTCTGAAGAAAGGCAGCAGCACAACAGGAACTTATAAATAAAGCCGACCTTCCTAGGACAGAGCACCTGGGAAAAGAGGTGGTTATAAATTTGGCTGCAGCAGACTTAAAAGTACCTGCCCAGCAGCTCTGCACAGAACAATGGAGCTCTCAGCACAGCACATGAGCTCCCATAAGGGACTCCTCAAGCAGCTCGCTGATCCCCATATACCCAAAAAGACACTTCATAAAGGAAGCTCTGGCCAACATCTGGTGGGTACCATTCTGGGACAAAGATAACAGAAGAAGAAACTGGCAGCAACCCTTACTGTTCTGCAGCCCCAGCAGGTGATCCCCAGACAAGCAGGGTCTGGAGTGGACCTCCAGCAGTCCTGCAACAGAGGGGCCTGTTAGAAGGCAAACTAAGAAACAGAAAGAAATAACTTCATCATCAACAAACAGACCCCCACTCAGAGACCCCATCTGAAATTCACCAACTACAAAGACCACAGGTAGATAAAACCACTAAAATTGGAAGTAACCAGTGGAAGTAAAAAGGATAAAAACACCAAAAACCAGAATGCCTCTCCTCCTCCAAAGGATCATAACTTCTCACCAGCTAGGAATCAAAGATGGATGGAGAATGAAACTCATGAATTGACTGAAACAGGTTTCAGAAGATGGGTAATAAGAAACTTCTCAGAGCTAAAAGAATATATGCTAAACCAATACAAAGAAACTAAGAATCTAGTAAAAAGGTTAGATGAGAGGCTAAGTGGAATAAACAGCTTAGAGAAGTATATAAATGACTTGATGGACCTGAAAAACACAGCACGAGAACTTTGTGAAGCATATATAAATTTCAATAGCTGAATCGATCAAGCAGAAGAAAGGATATCAGAGATTGAAGATCAACTCAATGAAATAAAATGAGAGGGCAAGAATAGATAAAAATGATTGAAAAGAAATGAACAAGGCCTCTAAGAAATATAGGATTATGTGAAAAGACCTAATCTACATTTGATAGGTGTACCTGAATGTGACAGAGAGAATAATCCAAGATGGAAAACACTCTTCAGGATATTATCCAGAACTTCCCCAATCTAGCAAGGTAGGCCAACACTCAAGTACAGGAAATATAGAGAACACCACGATGATATTCCTCAAGAAGAGCAATCCCAAGGCACATAATCATCAGATTCACAAGGGTTGAAATAAAGGAAAAAATGCTAAGGGCAGCCAGAGAGAAAGGTCGGATTACCCACAAAGGGAAGCCAATCAGACTCACAGTGGATCTCGCCAGAGAAATCCTACAAGCTGGAATAGAGTGGGGGCCAGTATTCAACATCCTTAAAGAAAAGAGCTTTCAACCTAGAATTTATATCCAGCCAAACTATGCTTCATAAGTGAAGGACAGAGAAAATCCTTTATTGACAAGCAATTGCTGAGAGATTTCATCACTACCAGGCCTGCCTTACAAGAGCTCCTGAAAGAAGCCCTAGACAAGGAAAGGAACAACCACTACCAGCCACTCCAAAAATGTACCAAATGGTAAAGATCATTGAAACAATGAAAAAAATGCATTAGCTAACAGGCAAAACATCCAGCTGGCATCAAAATGGCAAGATCAAATTCACACATAACAATATTAACCTTAAATGGAAATAGGCTAAATTCCCCAGTCAAAATACACAGACCGGCAAATTGGATAAAAAGTCAAGACCCATTGGTGTGCTGTATTATTTTAAGCCTATGTGTGTCATTGCATGACCCATCTAATGTGCAAGGACATGCATAGACTTAAAATAAAGGGATGGAGGAAGATTTATCAAGCCAGTGGAGAGCAAAGAAAAGCAGGAGTTGAAATCCTAGTCTCTGATAAAATGGACTTTAAACCAACAAAGATCAAAAGAGACAAAGAAGGGCATTACTTAATGGTACAAGGATCGATGCATACAGAAGAGCTAATGATCCTAAATATATATGCACCCAGTACAAGAGCACCCAGGTATATAAAGCAAGCTCTTAATGAATTACAAAGAGATTTAGACTCCCACACAATAATAGTGGGAGACTTTAACACTCCATTGTCAATATTAGAGAGATCGATGAGACAGAAAACTAACAAGGATATCCAGGACTTAAACTCAGATCTGGACCAAGCCGACCTAATAGACATCTACAGAAATCTCCACCCCAAATCCACAGAATATACATTCTTCTCAGCACTGCATTGCACCTACTCTAATACTGACCACATAATTGGAAGTAAAGTACTTCTCAGTAAATGCAAAAGAATGGAAATCATAACAAACAGTCTCTAGGACCACAAGGCAATCAAATTAGAACTCAGAGTTAAGAAACTAACTCAGAACCACACAGCTTCATGGAAACTGAACAACCGGCTCCTGAATGTTGACTGCGTAAACAATGAACTGAAGGCAGAAATAAAGATACTCTTTGAAACCAACGAGAATAAAGACACAATGTACCAGAATCTCTGGGATACTTTTAAAGCAGTGTCTAGAGGGAAATTTATAGCAATAAATGCCCACCTGAGAAGGGAGGAAAGATCTAAAATTGATACCCTCTCTAAAAATTGAAAGAGCTAGAGGAGTAAGATTTAAAAAAACCCAAAAGCTAGCAGAAGACAAGAAATAATTAAGATCAGAGCAGAACTGAGGGAGATAGAGACAGCAAAACTCTTTAAAAATCAATAAATCCAGGAGGTGTTTTTTAAAAAAGATCAACAAAATAGACAGACTGCTAGCCAGATTAATAAAAAAGAAAGGGGAGGAGAATCAAATAGATGCAATAAAAAATGATAAAGGGGATATCACCACTGATTCCAGAGAAACACAAACTATAATTAGAAATTACTACAAACAACTCTATGCACATAAACCAGTAAACCTGGAAGAAATGAATAAATTCCTGGACACTTGCACCATCCCAAGCCTAAACCAGGAAGAAGTTGAAACCTTGAATAGACCAATAAAACAAGGGCTGAAGTTGAGGCAGCAATTAATAGCCTACCAACCAAAAACAGTCCAGATCCAGATGACTTCACTGCCATATTCTACCATACGTACAAAGAGGAGCTGGTACCATTCCTTCTGAAACTATTCCAAACAATACAAAAGAGGGAATCCTTCCCAAATCATTTTATGAGATCAACATCATCCTGATACCAAAACTCAGCAGAAACTCAACAAGAAAACTTCAGGCCAATATCCATGATGAACACAGATGCAAAAATCTCCAATAAACTACTGGCAAACTGATTGTAACAGCACATCAAAAAGCTTATCCATTACGGTCAAGTAGGCTTCATTCCAGGGATGCAAGGCTAGTTCAACACACAAGTCTATAAACATAATCCAACACATAAACAGAAGCAAAGACAAAAACCACATGATTATATCAATATGTGATATAGCTAACTTAAGTTGGAACCTGTATACTGCCATCTTATAAAAGACAAAAATGTTTCCATTCTCCTCAAGGACTGCTAACCTTGGTTTCTGTAAATTGCTAGATCATTTGCAGGATGCAAAGAGAGATAAAGCTGCATACCTTCTCTTATCTGCCAGAATTGCTGGCCTTTGTTTCCCAGAGTAAGCACCCACAGATCATTCCATCCTGGTGCCAAGCAACTGAAAATCTATGGATCCCACCCCTACCCAGATGATGTGTAAATGAATGCTAATCTTAGCATCTGTGAACCCTTAAATAACAATCAGAATGTCAAATAGCCCCCTGGCCCTCGAAAGGTCCGAAACCCCCTCACCCTCCTCTCTGCCCAGAAGGTGATTTGAATCCATTGGCCCTTGGAATTTCTGAAGCCCCTCACCCTCGTCTTAGCCTGGGAGGTGATTGACAGCTTTCATTCCCAACTCCACCCCCACTCCCAAGGTGGTTTTGCAGGTATAAAAAGGTCTTGTCTCTCTTCTTTTGGGGCCACAAGTTGGAGAGACGTGAGTCCTCCGTGGTCGCCAGCAATAAACCCTGTAATTTGGCATACTTTTGTTCTGGTGTTGACTTTCTGTGCTGAGTTCGATATAACAAATAGATGCAGTGAAGGCCTTCAACAAAATTCAAAGGCTCTTTATGCTAAAAACTCTCAATAAACTAGGTATCGAAGGAATATATCTCAAAACAATAAAAGCTATTTATGACAGACCTACAGCCAATATCATACTGAATGGGAAAAAACTGGAAACTTTCCCTTTGAAATCTGGCACTAGACAACGATGCCCTCTAACATTACTCCTATTCAATATAGTATTGGAAGTTCTAGCCAGAGCAATTAGGCAAGAAAAAAAATAAATAAAGGGTATTCAGTTAGGAAAAGAGGAAGTGAAACTGTCTCTATTTGCAGATGACATGATTGTATATTTAGAAGACCCTGTCATTTCATCCCAAAATCTCCTTAAACTGATAAGCAACTTCAGCAAAGTGTCAGGATGAAAAATCAATGTGCAGAAATCACAAGCATTCCTATGCACCAATAACAGACTTAAAGAGAGCCAAATCAAGAATGAACTGCCATTCACAATTGCTACAAAGAGAATAAAATACCTAGGAATACAACTAACAAAGGATGTAAAGGACTTCTTCAAGGAGAACTATAAACCACTGCTGAAGGAAATAAGAGAGGACACAACAGATGGAGAAACATTCCACGCTCATGGTTAGGAAGAATCAATATTGTGAAAGGGCCATACTGCCCAAAGTAATTTAGATTCAATGCTATCCCCTTCAAGCTACCAATGACCTTCTTCATAGAACTGGAAAAAAAAAACACCTTAAACTTCATACGGAACCAGGAGAGCCCACATAGCAAAGACAATCCTAAGCAAAAAGAACAAAACCAGAGGCATCATGCTACCAGACTTCAAACTATACTACAAGGCTACAGTAATCAAAACATCATGATACTGGTACCAAAATAGAGATTTAGACCAGTGGAACAGAACAGAGGCCCTGGAGGCAATGCCACACATCTACAACCATCTGATCTTTGACAAACCTGACAAAAACAAGCAATGGGGAAAAGATTCCCTGTTTAATAAATGGGGTTGGAAAAACTGACTTGCAGTTTGCTGAAAGCAGAAACTGGACCCCTTCCTGACACTTAACACTAAAGTTACCTCCAGATGAATTAAATACTTGAGCATAAGACCTAACACCTAAAAACCCTAGAAGAAAACCTATGCTAAACCATTCAGGACACAGGCATAGGTAAGGACTTTATGACTAAAACACCAAAAGCACTGGAAACAAAAGCTAAAATAGACAAATGGGACCTAATTAAACTTCAGAACTTCTATACAGAAAAGAGACAATCATTAAAGTGAACCAGCAACCAATAGAATTGGAAACAATTTTTGCAATCTACCCATCTGACAAAGGGCTAATATCAGGAATCCACAAAGAACTAAAAGAGATTCACAAGAAAACAAACAAACAAACAAACCCATCCAAATTGGGAGAAGGATGTGAACAGACACTTTTCAAAGAAGACATATAGGAGGCCAACAAACATGAAAACTGCTCATCATCCTGATGAAGAATGATTATTAGAGAAATGCAAATCAAAACCACATTGAGATACCACCTCATGCCAGTTAGAATGGCGATCATTAAAAAAATCTGGTGACAACAGAAGCTGGAGAGGATGTGGAGAAATAGGTACACTTTTACACTGTTGGTGGGAGTGTAAACTAGTTCAACCATTGTGGAAGACAGTGTGGTGATTCCTCAAGGACCTAGAAATAGAAATTTCATTTAACCCAGCAATCTCATTATTGGGTATATATCCAAAGGATTATAAATCATTCTACTGTAAAGACACATGCACAGGTATGTTTATAGCAGCACTGTTTACAATAACAAAGACCTGTATCCAACCCAAATGCCCATCAATCATAGACTGGACAAGGGAAATTGGCATATATACCTGTGACTATATATAGATAAATATATATATACATATATATACATAACTATATATATATATGTATATATATTGGCACATATAGTATTCCATTTTATACAGCCATAAAAATGATGAGTTTGTGTCCTTTGTAGGGACATTGATGAATCTGGAAACCATAATTCTCAGCAAACTGATACAAGTACAGAAAATCAACACCACATGTTCTCACTCATAGGAGGATGTTGAACAATGGGAACACATGGACACAGGGAGGAACATCACACAGTGGGGTCTGTTGGGAGGGACCTAGGGAGGGACATTGACAGGTGGGGAGGTTGGGGAGAGATAACATGAAGAGAAATGCCAGATGTATGAGATGTGGGGATGGAGGCAGCAAAGCACATTGCCATGTGTGTACTTATGCAATAATTCTGCATGATTTGCACATGTACCCCCCAGAACCTAAAGTACAATAATAAAAAAAAGAATATCTCCTGGTCTCCCTATTTACATATCACTCTTTTACCCTGAATACAATTATTTTCATCTTGATATATCACCACTGAAGAAAATTGTGGACATGGAGATATTTACTTGGAATTTCCTTTGTTTCAAGCATTCTAGTCTTCTAAAGAGTTAAAATCTTACAAAAAAATTCACAATAATCTTGAATTCCACTGCTTGGCCCCATTTACACTTTTCTTTCAGAACCACTCATTTTGATTTTTTTCTTATCTATGATAACTATCCTAAGTGATGTCTGTTTCTATTAGGTTTTTTTTTTAAGTAGCAAGATACTTTATTTTTAGGTTTTAATGCAAAGAAATAAACATGACTGATAAAAGAAAATGAGAAGAAATATTGATATAATGTAGATGCCTTTCATACTCTGCCATGTAAGTGCCTATTTTGTATGGTACTGATGTAAGTCTAGTGAATGCGCAAAATGCCATACTTGCACCAGAATGAGATATACATCATCTATGGGAAATAAGGCCATCTTACATCTCTATTGCTAATTGGTCCTTGCTCCAGGTGTCCTTTTCCAGAAAAACGTCTTGCTGCTACTAACCTATCTTTAACAAGTAGAGGGCTCCCTCCTGTGGGCAAGTTGCTGAAACAGTATCCATGGCAACAGACAATTCCAAACTTGGCCATTAAACACTGACTGAGAAATCCCATGATATTAGAAATAGAATATGAGATATGGAAAAGAACCTTGAAAGGTGAGAAATGAACCTGAAAAAGAAGGGGATGTAGACTTTTTTAAATAAGCAACAGCATAATTGCTAGAATGAAGGAGGAAATGGACCAGGCATGGGTATAGCAATCAGATAATGGAAAGGGAATAAAAGAGGTGGTTGGAGAAGTGAGTAAAATGTTAACATAGATACATTCTGAAGACTATAACCATGAAACAGTCATCTAAAGTATGATAGTAAAAATTTAGAAATGTGAAAAACAGTGATAGTGCAATGAATACATGAAACATTGACATAATTATTAGCATTTGTATTTTTTTTCTGATATTGACCACTCTATCATATTATTCTCACGTATACTCAAAAGAACAAAACATCCTAATTTTACTGATGATGAGAACATTGAGTCACTAACACTAATAACAGTTTATATTCTAAAATGTCATAACAAGTGATAATTATTATATTACTACTATGGCTCAGGTACTATTCTAAAAAAATAGTGGATTATCTATTTAACAAGGTATTAAAATATAGCAAATGAAAGAACCATAGTAGAGGAGGGTGTCTGGCATATTTAACATTCAGGAAGGAGGTCTTTGACTAGGGGTAAAAACCAAATATGTAGTAGGAAAATGAGGTTAGATAAAGAGCAAAGACTAAAATAAGTAGGGCTTTAATAACTTCTTGCAAGGTCACAGCTTTACTCCGAGAAAGTGTAAAATCTTTGAACCACTAAATGAAGAGTAATGACATGATATGATGTGTCTTTTTAAAAAGGACCTTTTCACTGCATAAGGAAAATAGATCACAGATAACAAACTTGGAAACAATGGGACTAAAGAGAAGGATACTGAAAAAAATCCCAATGAATGTTGATAGTGGCGTGGACATGAGAGATTGTGGTGTAGATGGAGAGAGAGTCATTTTCTTTTTTCTTTTTTTTTTTTTTTTTTTTAGACGGAGTTTAGCTCTTGTTACCCAGGCTGGAGTGCAATGGCGTGATCTTGGCTCACCGCAACCTCCGCCTCCTGGGTTCAGGCAATTCTCCTGCCTCAGCCTCCTGAGTAGCTGGGATTACAGGCATGCGGCACCATACCCAGCTAATTTTTTTGTTTTTAGTAGAGACGGGGTTTCACCTTGTTAACCAGGATGGTCTCGATCTCTTGACCTCATGATCCACCCGCCTCCGCCTCCCAGAGCGCTGGAATTACAGGCGTGAGCCACCGTGCCAGGCCCCATTTTCTAGTTTTATTTTGTAGGTACATACAACAGGATTTGCTCATGAATTAAATGTGGAATATGATATGAGCAAAAACAAAAATTACTTCAAAATATGGACATGAGGTACTTGAAAAATGAAGTTGTCATTTAATAAGATGGAGAAGACACTAGATAAAGCAAGTTTAAGAAAATAAATGGTTTATATTTGACATATTAATGGCTTTTTATTGGACATCTACTTAATATAGGATTTTCAGAAATCAGAGCTTGAAGCAAAAGTTTATCTTTAAATGTGTTGTTAGAAAGTGCAATCATTGAGAAGCAAGTGTGAAGGAAAGGGGAAATAACACAAGAAAGGAGCAAGAACAAATATCAGGTGCATAACTAGGTTATCTACTTCTTGGGTCAAGCCCCTCCCAATAACTCAAATTCACAGGATTTCTAAGAGGTCCCATAATACAAAGCATGACAAATGAAAGGTCAAGGAGGAGGAAGGGATATGAATTTATCCACCAATTCTTTGTTTCCGATCACAGATTCACCTCAGGAGTAATAACTACTTAATACCTCCAAATTTTGTGTTTATGCACACTAAGACTATGGTGTATGCTTCAGAAACAGTAGATAAGCTAGATAAGCCCTGGGATGGAAAACAAGGTACAGCTTTAAGGGCAAGTGGTAAAGCACCATTTGACTGTTCCCATAGTGAGTTGTTGCCTCAGCCATCGACTGGATTAAAATCAGACTAACTTGGTGTATTAGTCCATTCTTACACTGTTATAAAGAAATACCCGAGACTGGGTAATTTATAAAGAAAAGCGGCTTAATTGATGCACACTTTTGCAGCCTATATAGGAAGCATGGTGGGTTTTGCTTCTGGGGAGGACTCAGAAAGTTTCCAATTATGATAGAAGGTAAAGGGGAGCTAGGAGCTTCATCTAACTGGTACAGAAGGAAGAGTGAACGGGGGTAGGTGCTATGCACTTTTAACCAGATATCATGAGGACTCACTATTATGATGACAGCACTAAGTGGGGGCTGGTGTTGCATCATAAGAGCCCACCCCCATGATCAAATCACCTCCCGCTGGGCCCCAACTTCAGCACTGAGGTTGCATTTCAACATAAAATTTGGGTAGGGACATAGAGGCAAATTATCATTCCACACCTGGCCTTTCTGAAATCGAATGACCTTCTCACATTTCAAAATACAATCATATCTTCCCAACAGTCCACCAATGTCTTAACTCATTCTAGCATTAACTCAAAAGTCCACAGTCCAAAGTATCATCCAAGACAAGGTTAGTCTGTTGCACTAATGAGCCTATAAAATTAAAAAAAGAGTTAGATCCTTCCAAGATACCTTGGAGGTAAAGGCCTTGAGTAATTACTCCCAATCCAAAGGGAGAAATCTGCCAATTAAAGGAGCTACAGGTCCCATGCATGTCTGAAATTCAACAGGACAGTCATTAAATCTTAGCGCTCCAAAATAATCTCCTTTGACTCCCTGTCATCGTGGCATACAGGTGCAAGGGGTAGGCTCCCAAGGCCTTGGGCAGTTTCAAATCTTGTGGCTTTGCCAGTTTCTCTCAAGGACTGGCACTGAGTGCCTGCTGCTTTTCCAGATGAAGGGTGCAAGGTGTTGGTGGATCTACTATTCTGAGGTCTGGAGGATGGCACCCCACTTTTCACAGCTCCACTGAGCAGTGCTCCAGTGGGGACTGCGTGGGGATTCTAACTCCAGATATCCCTTCTGAACTGATCTAGTAGAGATTTTCCATGAGGGCTCTGTCCCTGCAGCAGGCTTGTGCCTGGACATCAGGCATTTACATATAACCTCTGAAATCTAGGTGGAGTCTTTCATGCCTCGACCCTTGCATTCTGTGCACTCAGAGGCTTAACACCAAATGGAAGCCACCATGACTTATAGCTTGCACCTTTGAAGCAGTGGCCCGAGCTGTACCTTGGCCCCTTTTAGCCACGGTTGGAGGTGGAGTGGCTGGGATGCAGAGAGTACACCGAGGCTGCACAAGGCACTGGGGCCATGAGCCTGGCCCACAAAACCATTCCTTCCTTTTAGGCTTTGGGGCCTGTAATTGGAGGAGCTGCCACAAAGGTTTCTGAAATGCCTTTGAGATCTTTCACTACTGTCTTTGCTATTAGCACTTGACTCCTCTTTACTTATGCAAATTTCAGCAGCCTGTTTCAATTCCACCGCTGAAAATGGACTTTTCTTTTCTATGAAATGGACAGGCTGCAAAGTTTTACACTCTGCTTCTCTTTTAAATATAAGTTCAAAATGCATGTGAGCATAGATTGTTAGAAGCAGACAGGACACATCTTGAATGCTTTGCTACTTAGAAATTTCTCTCGCCAAATACTCTAAATCATCTGTCTCAAGTTCAAAGTTCCACTTAGCCCTCGAGCAGGGGCAAAATTCAGTCAGGTTCTTTGCTGAAGCATAGCAGAAATGACCTTTACTCCAGTTCCCAATAAGTTCCTCATTTCCATTTGAAACCTCCTCATCCTAGACTTCACTGTCCATATCACTGTCAGCATGTTGGTCACAGCCATTCAGCAAATCTCTAGGAAGTTCCAATCTTCTTCTCATCCTCTTGTCTTCTTCTGAGACCTCCAAACTGTTCAAACCTCTGCCTGTTACTTGATTCCAAAGCTGCTTCCACATTTGCAGATATCTTTATGGCAATGCCCCACTCCTTGGTACGAATTTTCTGTATTAGTTCATTTTCATACTGCTATAAAGAACTTCCCTGAGATAGGGTAATTCATAAAAAAAAAGAGGTTTAGTTGGTTCATGGTTCTGCAGGCTGCACAAGAAGTATGGCAGCTTCTGCTTCTGACAAGTCCTCAGGAAGGTTCCAATCATGGTGGAAGGCAAATGAGGAGTGAGGAGCTTTACATGGCCAGAGCAAGAGGAAGAGAGAGGGGGAAAGTGTTCACACTTTTCCACAATCAGATCTCATAAGAACTCAGTATTGTGATGACAGCACCAAGGGGGAATGGTGTGAAACCATAAGAAACTGTCCTTCTGATCCAATCATCTCCCACCAGGCCCCACTTCCAGCATTGGAAATTACATTTCAACATAGGATTTAGGTGGGGACACAGATCCAAACCATATTATTTGATAATTAATGTGAAAGTGTAGAGACAATTGACCAAGGACTCTGGATAAAGTTAAGCCTGGCATCATGTGAGATTAGACATTAAAGGTATCAGTGCAATATTCAAATGTAGATAATGAACATGCAGTTAGAAGTATGAACCTGGGAAAACTGGACACCATAGATAAATTCCAAAACTATTCCATACATGAAAATATTGATGTATTTGACTACATCATATCAATCATTTATGGCTAATAGAGTAAGAAAACGAAGAAGAGAGAAAAATATTTGTAACAGACAAGGTAAGGTTTTAATTACCTTAATTTACAAAGAGATCATATAAAGTAACTGAAAATGGCAAATACATCCAATAGAAGAAAAAAATTAAATAGCATTAGGGAAACTACCTAATGTAGATGACAGGGTGATGGATGAAGCAAACCACCATGACACATGTATACCTATGTAACAAACCTCCACGTTCTGCACTTATACCCCAGAACTTAAAGTATAATTAAAAAATAAAAATACAAAAAATGAAAGGAAAATTTACAATTAAAATGATCCGGTTGGCTGAGTCTGCTCCACAACCGGCTCCTCGTGCCCTCCCCTCACCAGGCCGCTTTCCAGACTACCTCGGCTTGTGGGCACCGACAACTCTGGGAGGCTCCCAGAAGGAAAGGAAGGGACCAGGGACGCAGAGCTGAGCATTGCCAGGGTGGGCAGCAGAGCACGGCCCTTCCGCCGGCAGCAACAAATGTCCCTGCACCAGACCTCTGATGAAAGAAAAGATGTCGTGCTGGTTAAGAGTAGTTTCCGCCACTTGTACTTTGGCATGTCGATGTTTGCACGTAAAAGAAAAAGCAAACCACTTATGCTGAATCCAAGAGCAAACAAAGGAATGGCATTTACTTTAGACAAGCTCCCAAAATAGAGACAGAAGATATTCAATTTCCATAGAAACTTGAAAAAAAAAAAGACTAGCCCTTTGGAAAAATAATCTACATAGCAGGAATACAAGAAAGAAATGAGAAATTGTTTTATAGAATGCTGCGAGGTGGCATTGAGCATCTGTTGGTCTTGCCTGCTCCCAGTATGGACACATCTTTAAAAGACCTAAGGAATTATTTATTTCGATCACAGACACAGGTCATGTTAGATCAATTGTGGATAACTGACCAAAAAAATCATGTTAAAGCTGTCATAGTGATTGATGGAGAGATAATTCTGGGTCTTGGAGATCTGGGTGTCTATGGTTGGGACTTCCAGTAGGAAACCTTTGTTTGGATACAGTTTATGCAGGAATACGACCTGAGAGATGCCTGCCCATGTATAATGATGTGGAAACTGATAATATCACACTCTTAAAAGACTCATTTTACATGGGCTTGTACCAGAAATGAGATTACACATAACAGTATGATGACCTGATTGATGAGTTTATGAAAGCTATTACTGACAGAAATGGCTGAAACACACTCATTCAGCTTGAAGACTTTGGAAATCATAATGCATTCAGGTTCTTGAGAAAATACCCAGAAAAATATTATACTTTCAATGATGATATTCAAGGGACAGCTGCATTAGCTCTAGCAGGTCTTACAGCACTAAAAGTTATTAGTAAACCAATCTCTGAACACAAAATCTTTTTCCTTGGATTAGGTGAAGCTACTCTTGGAATTGGAAATCTCATAATATATCCATGGTAGAAAAGGGCCTGTCAGAAGAATGGGCACAAAAAAAAAATATGGATATTTGATCAGTATGGTTAATTAGTTAATGGCAGAAAAGCAAAAATAGATAGTTATCAGGAACCATTTACTAACCCAGTCCCAGAGAGCATACCTGATGCTTTTGAAGATGTAGTGAATATCCTGAAGACTTCAACTACAATAGGATTTGCAGGTGCTAATCATCTTTTTACTCCTGATGTAATCAGAGACATGGCCTCTATCAATGAAAGGCCTGTAATATTTACATTAAGTAATCCTACAGCATAGGCAAAGTGCACAGCTGAAGAAGCATATACACTTACAGAGGGCAGGTGTTTGTTTGCCAGTGGCGGTCCACTTGAGCCAGTGAAACTCACAGGTGGGCAAGTCTTTACACCAGGTCAAGGAAACAATGTATTTATTTTTCCATGTGCGGCTTTAGCTGTTATCCTCTGTAACACCCACATATTAGGGACAATGTTTTCCCAGAAGCTGCAAAAGTACTGACAAGCCAACTGACAGATGAAGAACTAGCCCACTTGCTAATACTCAGGAAGCTTCTATTAACATTGATATTTAAAAAGTTATTGGTATTTAAAAGTTGATATTGAAAATGAAGAACTAGCCCAAGAGAGACTTACCCACCACTTGCTAATATTCAGGAAGTTTCTATTAACACTGATACTAAAGTTACATAATACTCATATGCTAATAAAATGGATTTCTGATACTCAGAAACTGAAGACAAGACTTAATATGTTAAAGAAATAGTATGGTGGATTGAATATGATTCCTGATGCCAGATGTGTATGAATGACTGGAATCTGCATCAAGCCCTCCTGCAATAACAGAATAGAAGCATTCCCCTGACAAATACTTAAATACTTTCTGTGCTCCAGGAAACCCCTGTTTTTCAGACAAGAAGAGATAATGCTCTCAGTTTTACAGTGTTTTCTGTGTTTTGTTCTTCCTGACCAATTTGGTTGATGTATTTTTTCCATGCATCTCCAAATCTCATGGGGTAGACATGCTGATGGATTGAATTGCCCAACAGCACCCTACAATCAGTTAATTGTGATGCTTTAATTCTAACATGCAGCTCATACCGCATCCAGGAGATGTAAAAAGTATGTTTGTGAATGTATTCACATGTACTCTAATTAAGACAAGCCAAAGTATTTGCTATTTACGATTATGGGTAATAATCTTCTCTTATTTAGTTCTTTTACAGTAAATAAAATGGAAATTTGCTCTTATGGATAGAACTATAGAATTTAGAGAAGAAACTAAATTTTCACCCAATTACAAGGAAAACACTGTCAGTATCTAAAAATGTTATTTTATATTTGCTTTACCTTACCTTCATACTCTGAAATTCCCTTATAGCAGACAGAACTAGGGAAATATTAAAAATTTACTCTATTTATTTTCTGGAACTAAATCATGGCTTAACTATAACATTAAGAGAGTAATCGGAACTACTGCTGCCTTTAAATAAATAAAAGTCAACAGTGTATAAAAATCACAGTGAGGGCCAGGCACGGTGGCTCACACCTGTAATCCCTGCACTTTGGAAGACCGAGGCAGGCGGATCACAAGGTCAGGAATTCAAGACCAGCCTGGCCAATATGGTGAAACCCCATCTCTACTGAAAATACAAAACTTAGCCAGGTATGGTAGCAGCTGTTGTCCCAGCTACTCGGGAGGCTAAGGGAGGAGAATCACTTCAACCCGGGAGACAGAGGTTGCAGTTAGCCAAAATCGTGCCACTGACTCCAGCCTAGGTGACAGAGACTCCATTTCAAAAAAAAAAAAAAAAAAAAAAAAATTATAGTTTGATCTATTTAAAAATATTTTAGTTTTTATTTTTAAAGATCTTTTTATACCAACTTGGTATGTATTGATGTTATCAGTCTTGATATCTGAGCCAAATTTGAGTGTGTAGGCATCTATTCTGCCTCTAAGGAGTGAGGACAATAGTTGTTTAAGCCTTCTATTTTGGGGTGATCTTCTGCCTACTTATTCCTTCTAGCACTGAAAATGAGTATTGAAGTCTCTAACAATTTTTTTTTCAATTGTTTCTTCCCCCTTCAATTCTTTCAGGTTTTGCTGACAGAATTTGAGGGCTTTATTAAATGCATTTTTAGTTACTATATCTATTTTTTTTTTTTTTTTTTGAGACGGAGTTTCACTCTTGTAACCCAGGCTAGAGTGCAATGGCACGATCTCAGCTCACCACAACCTCCGCCTCCTGGGTTCAGGCAATTCTCCTGCCTCAGCCTCCTGAGTAGCTGGGATTACAGGCATGCACCACCATGCCCAGCTAATTTTTTATATTTTTAGTAGTGACAGGTTTTCACCATGTTGACCAGGATGGTCTGGATCTCTTGACCTCGTGATCCACATGCCTCAGCCTTCCAAAGTGCTGGGATTACAGGCGTGAGCCACCGCGCCTGGCCTAGTTACTGTATCTTAAAGATGGGTTAAACCTTTTATCATTATAAAATTTTCTCATTGTTTACTAAAATGTTTTGTCTTAAGTCTACTTTGTCTTAGTGTAGCATTACAGTTCATTTTTGTTTACTGATTGCATATTATATATTTTTCAAACTTTTACTTTGAAGCTCTTAGTTCTTTGAATCATGTCTCTTATAGGGATCATAGAGTTGGATCACCACTTATATATTCTGTGAATCTCTGATTTTTGATTGGACATGATGGGGTTTACATCTACTTTGTTAAATGTTGCTTTATGTATCATGCATTTTTTATCTCCTTTATTACTATCTTCTTTTATATTAAGTAGTTACTTTCTAGCATACAATTTTAATTGCTTTGTTCATTTGCTAAAATTTCGAGGATTTTCTTTTTGTCATTGCTCATGGGGATGAGAATTAGTATCGCAATTTAAAAATGTCTAGTTCAGAGTAAGAGTAAATTTCTATAGTATACAAAAACATGCACCAATATATCTGTTTTCTCTTTTTATTTTTTCTATTAATGCAGTACAAATTACATGTTTATACATTATAATCTTTTAACACTGTTTTATAATGATTGTTTTGTGTGGCTTTCTTCTAAAACAGAGTAAGGCAAGGAATACAAACAAAACTACATTTACACTGACTTTTATAATTATCTTTGTAGTTTTCTTTCTTTATCTCTCATTCTCTTGTCTCTCTCTCCTTCCTTTCTTCTCTTTCTCTCCTTCCTTCTTTCCTTCCTTCCGTCTCTCTCTCTTTCTTTCTTTCTTTTTTGACACAAGGTCTTGCTCTGTTGAACAGGCTGGAGTGCAATGGCATGATCCTGGCTCACTGCAACCTCCACATCCTGGGCTCAAACAATCTTCCAGTCTCAGCTTCCCAAGTAGCTGGGTTTACAGGCATGTGCCACCATGCCTACCTAATTTTTTTCCCATTGTATTTTTTGTATAGATGAAGCTTTTCCATTATGTCCAGGCTGGTCTCCTCAAACTCCTGGGTTCAAGCAAACTGCCTTCCTCAGCCTCCAAAGTGCTGGGATTATAGGTGTGAGCCACTGCATGCAGCCTTATTTGTACATTGCACTTTATTTCATGATGTGAATTTTAGTTTCATAAAGTGTTTTATTCATTTCAGCCTAAAGAACTTACTTTAATATATCATGTAGGGCAAATTTAAAAGAAAGAAATTCTTTTCTCTCTCTCTCTCTCTTTGTTTAATTGGGAATGTTTTGATCCAATCACCTCTCATCAGGTTCCTCTCTTGGCACATGGAGACTACAATTCAAGATGAGATTTTGGTAAAGATACAGAACCAAACCATAGCAAGGATTTATGTGATACCATTAAGTAAATAAATATGCTTATTATGGGAATTTCAGAAGAGAGGTGAAAAGGTGAGAAAAACATATTTAATGAAATAAAAGCAAAAAACTTCCTGAGTTCTGGGAGAAAAATGAACATTAAGGGAGATGGATATCCAGAAACCTCAAAAAAAAATCTCAAACAGATTCAAGCCAAACAGGCTGATTCTGAGGCATCATATATTCAAATTGTCAAAAGTGAAAGGCAAAGAAAACATTTTTAAAGCAACATGAGAAAAACTTCAAGTCATACACGTTGGAATCTCTTTCAGGACAACAGTGAATTTCTCAACAGAAACCTTACAGACAGGAAAGAATGGGATGATGTATTCAAAGCATTGAAAGAAAAAACTGCAATTTTCAGTCATGAATGTTATGCCCAGCAAAACTATCCTTCTGAAATAAAATAGAACAATATATTTCATACAAAAGTAAAAATGAAAGAAATTTATCATTACTACACCAGTCTTACAAGATATGCTAAAGGAAGTAATGTTTGAAAGGACAAAGATGATAACTATGATTACTGAAGTATATGAAACTATGAAACAAGTTTGTAGAGCTTATACACAAAGAAGAGAGAGAAATGAAGAAAACATATGATTACAGAAAACCACCTGATTGCAAAAATAAACTGTACAAGAAGTATGAATCCAGGTATATACAAAACAATAAAAAAGCAATAAAATGACAAACATAAGTCTTCACCTATCCATAATAACCTTGAATATAAATGCAAATGGATTAAATTTCCCAGTTAAAATATGTAAAGTAGCTGAACAGATTAAAACAAAACAAAACAAAACCCGACCTATGCTGCCTATAACAAACTATCTCACCTCAGAAGACACAGTATCTACTCTAAGAAAAGGGATGGAAAAACATACTCCATGAAAACAGAAAGTGAGCAGGAGTAGCCATAGTGATATCAAAGTTGATTTCAAATTAAAAGCTGTAAAATGAAGACACAGAAGCAAATTATATAACAATAGAAGAATCAATTTAGCAATTATAGGTATATATGCACCCAATATTCGAGCACCCAGACATATAAAGCAAATATTATTAGCTCTAAAGGGAGAAATAGATCTCAATACAATAATAGTTGGGGTCCTCAACACCCTACTCTCAACATGAACACATTATCTAGACAGAAAATCAACAAAGAAACATTGATTTTAAATTGTTCCACTGCGAAAATCGACCTAAGATATTTACAGAATTTTTCACCCAGTTGCAAAATAACACATCTATTTTTTTTTTTATAAGCACATGGCACATTCCCAAGATTAGTACATATGTAAGGACACAAAACAAGTCTCCATAATATTTTAAAAATTTGAAATCACATCTAATGTCTTCTCAGATGACAATGGAGTAAACTATACATCAAAAACATGAGAAACATTTGAAGCTATGCAAATACATAGAAATTAAACAACATGTTTCTGAATGATAAATAGGTGAAGGGAATAATTTAAAAAATTTCTTTAAATTGTATTGATACAAATGAAAATAGAAACACAATACATCAAAACATTTGGGACTCAGAAAAAGCAGTAGTAAGAGGAAAGTTTAGAGTGATAAAGGACTACATCAAAAAATTAGAAAGATTTCAAATAAATTATCTAATAATGTCTCTCAATAAAAGTGAGAAAAAAATTAATAAAAGGAAAGAAACTATTAATAAAGATTAGAGCAGATATAAAAACAAAAAATTAAGAAAAAAATGCAAAAGGCAAACAAAAAATTGGTCCTTTTTAAAAATGAAAAATTAATAAACTATTAGATAGACATAAAAATACACAAATAAATAAAATTAGAAACAAAAAGGAGATATCGCAATTATTGGCACCAAAATTCAAGGTATTAATAGAGACTGTTATGAATAACTATACACTAACAAACTAGAAAATCTAGAGAAAGTGGATAAATTTCTGTACAAATATAACCTACCAATGTTTAATCAATAAGAAATAGAAAATCTAAAGAGATCAATAACAAGTAACAAGATGGAGCCAGGAATAGCCTCCCAACAAAGAAAAGTCCCAGATTGTATGCTTTTACTACTGAGTTCTACTGAATCTCTAAAAAAGATTTATATAAAAATTTATCAAACTATTATCAAAAAATGAAGCAGAGTGAATTCTTCCTCTTTTTATAAGGCTAGTGTAACTAAGATACTAAACACACACACAGTGCAGATCAATATCACCAATAAACTTAGATGAGACACAAAAATTCTTACAAAATACTATCAAACCAAATTCAACAACACATCAAAAATATAACACACCATGATGAAGTGAGCTTTATCCCAGGAATGCAAGGATGGTTCAACATATGAAAATCAATAAATGTAGTGTCATATATTACATCTATAAAGTGAAGAAGAAAAACTGTATCATTATCTCAATAGAGATTCAGGGAAAGCTTTTGTTAAAATTCAACTTTGATTATAAAGTTTTAAATAATATTAAACAAAACAATAATAACAAATTTTAAAAGAACAAAAATACACTGAGTAGGTAGATGTGAGTATCAGATATACTACAATATGTTTTTAAACCATTCAGTTTTTAGAAATAAATATATGATGTGCAAAGACACAGGAAAATATGCCTGAAACACAGAGTAGAGGAAAGCAGCTATTAAATGACCCTGAGAAGGCCTAGATTTTAGGCTTCATAGAGATTTAAAATAATCTATTGAAATGTATTAAAAGAACTAAAGATTTACATGCTAGCTTTTCATTTTTTCATTTTTGGGCATTATTTTCAAGCCTCAGCTCTGTAGGGTATCACACCTGTATCATTATATATTACTGGTCAGCTCATGATTGATCAGAATATTTTCTTAAAATTATGCCTGTTTGTTCTTCATCTTTTGTCAAGAGAATCCATGTGAGAAGCCAGGTTTTCAAACTTCAGGAAGTTCACAAGATGGCCTTAGCCTTAACTTAGCCTAGGACTTCAGGGTCAACAGGTGATGACTAAATGGGGCCTTCTCCTTTTTCAAGTTTTTACTGAACCTGTGAAATTTTTATTAGATCCCCAGTGACACATTAGAGATTAGCAAAGTCCCTTATGGTTGCCTAATTCTCCAGACTCTCGTCTACCTCAATTGAAAACATAATCTTAGGTGTCTTCAATACTGCCAGCATATTGCTGTTTTACTAATGCTCTAGGGAAAGGCCTTTAATTTTGATCTGACCCTGAGTCAAAGTAAATGCCCATAAATTCTTGGAGACTTTTCATGGTCCTGCAAATTTGGACAAAATAATAATGCTGAGAGGTGTGCTTTCAACACAGCTCCAAACTTAGTCTTTCTGCTGTTTGCTTGAAGGCTGCTGGCTTTTGGCTACCATATCACTGAGCATAAGAGAAAGAGAAAATATAAGAATATTCCCAAATCAAAGCATTTCAGACTCCACTGTCTTACCTAGGTTTCATAATTTCTTTTGTATACATGATTTTTAGTATGTATTGCATCTTTGATCAATTTCCAGAGTTCTGAAATGTTGGATTTTAGTGGTTTTGCTCATAATTTTATGGAAGAGTGAGTTTATTTAGTTCTTAATCCTCCAGTCCAGAAACAAAATTTTCCATCAAGGAAGTTCATTTTATTTTATTTTCACTTAATAAAAATTTTGTCAGTCAACCTATAAGTAAATTAAAATTAATAAGAATATCTTATTGCTTTTGAAATGAACTTTTTTTAATTTCTAAAATTAGTACTGTTACAAAGGGAAAATAGATCAAATTTTAAAATTTAAGTTTAAGGAATTCAAAATAGAAAATAAAATTATAATATCAAATAAATTAAATTATTACTTGCCTCCATTATTGCCAAATTTTAAATTTTTTTGTTTAATTGAGAAGCATCATGAGTTATTTAAATGTTGAATATTAGTTGAGCCAAGCTATCTGTTTTCATATTTTCCATAGCCTATATTATTTAAAATAATATGATTAATTACTAGATATATGGGGAATTATTTTCAAAAAAATATTAAATGAAAAAATTTTATAGCTGTTTCTGTGGTGTTTTTCAATAAAAGCAAGCATACTTTAGTAGTTTTTTCTGATTTGTTGGCTACTAAGTTCTCATAAATCTTGTAAATGTGATCCAAAGAGAATTGAGTTTAAAATATTTTACTAGATGATAGCATTTTACATTGTTATTTAATTTTTCTTTTTTCAAACTAAAATACATGTATCTCAGTCAAAACTACATTGTAAAATTATAAATATTAGTGAAATTAAGCTCAGTTTATCTCAGCCCTTATTGAGCACTTAGAGTTTTTGCTTTACAATATCTTAGAAAGCATAGTTGCCAACAATTCTATTTAAATTTTGGCCTTTGTTACTGGCCAGAAGAATCATGAATAATTACTTTACTTCTTGGTACATTACTTTCCTCATCTATAAATGAATTAAAAATACTACTTACCTCAAGGCCTGGCCCAAAGTATAAATATTACATAGCATGTTTGAATTTATAGAACATTCAAGGATAATGTATATACTACATGCCTAGCACATAACAATGCTCGATAAAGAGTAACATTTTTTTCTGAATTGAGAATGAATCTTTTATCTTCTACGTTGTAACTATTTTATTTGAGCATAAAATAGGGTAACTTGAGTTTCTGTACCTGGAGTCATGTTAATTTAATTTGTAAAATCTTATTTCTATACCAGTATTGACTTGATGTGAGTGGTACCACATAGTATTATACTTTAATTAAAAGCCACATTAATATTTACAGGTGTTTTATAGTAAACTAACTCCTTTGTTGATCCCCTCAAGATATACTGCTTCCATAATGGAAATGATGAGGGGTGTCCCTTAAATTTTTTAGATTTTACATTCATTGGCCACTGGGTTCAAACAGATCATGGTCTACTAATTTTATTTATGTAGTAGGAACATAGACAACAATTGAAACATTGAGGCAATGAAGCTGTGCACATATTATAAATACAGATTTATCACCGAAAGCTGATTTCATAAGACAAATTCATTGTATGAAGTGATTTATAATTGTTCCCTTTTTTAAAAATTGTTTTGGATGTCTTCAGGAGAGAGATTTTCTTAAAGTGATTTAAAACCTCTCAGTGCCAAAAAATATAAAAGGGTTATTTTCAGGACATCAGTGTATAAAATTCAAGTTTTTTAAATTAAATTTATTTTATTTGATATTTGTGGTATACAGCATGTTTTGATGTAAATTTTTGATATAAATACACAAAGTGAAATAATTATTTATAGTCAAAACATTTACATGTAAATCACCTTTCATAATTACCTTTTGTAAAGTGTATGTGTGTTAAGAACACCTAGAATTACACCTTTTAGCAAAATTTCAGCATATAATGTAGCATTATCAACTATACTTCTCATGATGAACATTAGACCTCTGGATTTATTTATTTTCCCTGATGGCAAATTTATACCATTTGATCTACTTCTGTCCATTTCCTCTCCCTCTCTGCCCCTAGTAAACACTGCCCTATTTTCTGTTTTGGTGTGTTTCACTTTTTAAAAATTTCACATATAAGCAACGTCAAATAGTATTTTTCTTTGTTTCTGGCTTTTCTCATTTTCTGCAGTATCTAATTCCTTAGGTATATGCTAAAGAAAGAAATTTCAGAGTCATATTCAAGCTCTATTTTTAATTTTTTTCAGGAGCATACATACTGTTTTTCATAATGATTATACTTATTTTTATTCCTGCTGACAGTATATACAAATTCCATTTTCTCCACATCCATATCAACACTTGTTATCTTTCAACATTCTGTTACTAGTCATTTAATAGTTGTGATGTGATATCTCATTGTGGTTTTAATTTGCATTTATCTAAGGATTCATGATATTAAGCACCTTCTTACATAACTGTTGGCCTCTTTAACATCTTCTTTGGAAAAAAGTCTATTCAATATCTTTGCAGTCTTTTTTTTTTTTTTTTTTATTGGATTATAGGTTTTGGGGTACATGAGCAGAGCATGCAAGACAGTTGCGTAGGTACACACATGGCAGTGTGCTTTCTTTTCTTCTTCCCTTCACCCACATTTGGCTTTTATCCCCAGGCTATCCCTCCCAACCTCCCCCTCCCACTGGCCCTCCCCTTTTCCCCCCAATAGACCCCAGTGTTTAGTACTCCCCTTTCTGTGTCCACGTGTTCTCATTTTTCATCACCCACCTATGAGTGAGAATATGCGGTGTTTCATTTTCTGTTCTTGTGTCAGTTTGCTGAGGATGACGTTCTCCAGATTCATCCATGTCCCTACAAACGACACAAACTCATCATTTCTGATTGCTGCATAATATTCCATGGTGTATATGTGCCACATTTTTCCAATCCAATCTATTATCAATGGGCATTTGGGTTGATTCCAGGTCTTTGCTATTGTAAACAGTGCTGCAATGAACATTCGTGTACATGTGTCCTTATAGTAGAACGATTTATAGTCTTTTGGATATATACCCAGTAATGGGATTGCTGGGTCAAATGGAATTTCTATTTCTAAGGCCTTGAGGAATCGCCACACCGTCTTCCACAATGGTTGAACTAATTTACACTCAGGCTATTTGTTATTAGTTTTGCTTCCTATTGGTTAAAGTTCCTTACATATTTTGGCTCTTAAGCCCTTATTAGATATACAAATTATAAATATTTTCTCCCAAACCATAGACTGCCTATTTCTTGTTTCTTCTGTTGTGTGAATTCTTTTCAGTTTGATAGTTCCACTTCTTTCTTTTTCTTTTGCTGCCTGAGCTTTTGATATTAAGAAAAAAAATATTGCCAGGGCCAAAATCAAGGAGCTACACACCTATGTTTACTTCTACCAATTTTCTAGTTTTATATTTTATATTTAGGTCTTTAATTTATTTGAGATGATTTTTGTGTATCAGATAAGAATCTAGTTTCTTTTGCATATAGATATCCAGTTTTCCCAGAACCATTTATTGAAGGGACTATCCTTTCCTCATTGTGCCTCCTTAGTGGGTGTATTAGTCTGTTTTCACACTGCTATGAAAAACTTCCCTGAGACTAGATAATTAATAAAGGAAAGAGGTTCAATTGTCTCAAAGTTCCACATGGTTAAGGAGGCCTCAGAAAACTTACAATCATGACAAGAAGGCAGGCACCTTCTTCAGAAGGCAGCAGGAGAAAGAAGAGAAGGCTAAGGGGGGAAAGCCCCTCATAAAACCTCAGATATCCTAAGAAGTCATTCACTATCATGATAAAATCATGGGGGAAACAGACTCAATGATCCAATCATCTCCTTCCTTCTACAAGGAGGGATTACAGGTTCCTCCCTAGACACATGGGGATTATACATTGAGATGTGATTTGGGGCACAAAGCCAAACCATATCAATCTGCCCTGATTCCTCCCAAACCTCATGTTTTTTCTCATTTTCGAACCAATCATGCCTTCTCAAGGGTCCCCAGAGGTCTTAACTCCTTCTAGCATCAACTCAAAATTCCACAGTCCAAAGTCTTACCTGAGACAAGGAAATTCCGTTCTACCTATAAGCCTGTAAAATCAAAAGCATATTAGTTATTTCCCAGTTACAATACGGGTACAGACATTGGCTAAATGTTCCTGTTCCAAAAGGGAGAAATTGGCCAAAACAAAGGTCATATAGGCCTCATGCAATTCCAGCAAAGCAGTCATTAAATTTTAAAGTTCCAAAATGATCTCCTTCAACTCAATGTCTCACATCCAGGGCATGCTGATGCAAGGAGTAGGCTCCCATGGCCTTGAATAGCTCAATCACATGCTGGCATTGAGTGCCTGTGGCTTTTCCAGGCACATAGTGCAAGCCATCAGTGAAGCTATCATTCTGGGGCCTAGAAGACCGTGGCCCTCTTCTCACAGCTCCACTATGCAGTGCTCCAGTGAGGACTTTGTGTGGGAGTTTTAACACTTCAGTTTTCCTTTGCACTGTCCTAGCAGAGGCATTCCATGAGGGCTTCATCCATGCAGCAGACTTCTGCCTGGATGTCCAAGCATTTTCATACATCCTCTGAAATCTAGGTAGAGGTTCCCAAACCTCAATTTTTGAATTCTGTGCCTCCACAGGCCCCACACCACATGGAAGCTGCCAATACTTAGGGCTAGCACCCTCTGAAACTATGGCTGAGCTGTACTTTGGCCTCTTTTAGCCAGGCCTAGAGCTGGAACATCTAGGATTCAGGGCACACAGCAGCAGGGCCCTAGACAAGGCTCTGGAAACCATTTTTTTCTTCTAGGCCTCCAGGCTTGTGATGGGAGGGGCTGCCACCAACATCTCTGACATGTTCTGGAGAGATTTTCACAATTGTCTGGGTGATTAATATTCCACTCTTTGTTACTTATGCAAATTTTTACATCTGGCTTGAATTTCTCCCTAGAAAATTGGGTTTCCTTTTCTATCACATTGTTGGGTTGCAAATCTTCCAAATTTTTATTCTGTGTTTCCCTTTTAAACATAACTTCCAATTTAAGATCATCTCTCTCAAGTTAGACTCTTCACAGATCTCAAGGGCAGGAACAAAAGGCCACCAGTCTCTTTACTAGTGTAGCAAGAGTGACTTTTGCTCCAGTTCCCAAGAATTTCCTCATCTCCATTTGAGACCACCTCATTCTGGACTTTATTGTTCACATCACTTTCAGCAGGTTGGTCAAAACCATTCAACAAGTTTCTTGGTAGTTCCAGACTTTCCACATCTTTCTGTCTTCTTCTAAGCCCTCAAAACTATTCCAAATTCTACCAGTTCCAAAGTCGCTTCCACATTTTCAGGTTATCTTTGTAGCAATATCCCACTCTCTGTGGTACTAATCTACTGTATTGGTCAATTTTCACACTAATATAAAGGGCTTCCATTAGATTGGGTAATTTATTAAAAGAAGAAATTTAATTGATTCACAGTTCTGCATGGCTGGGGAGGCCTTAGCAAACTTATAATCATGGCAGAAGTGGAAGCATCCACTTTCTTCACAAGGCAGCAGGAGAGAGAGAAGAACACAAAGCAGAACAGTCCCTTACAAAATCATCAGATCTTCTGAGAACTCACTCACTACTTTGAGAATTTCATGGGGAAAAACCATGCCCATAATCAAATCACATTCTGCTCTTGATAAGTGAGGATTACTTGTTCCTCCCTCAACATGTGGGGATTACATATCAGAGATTTGGATGGGGACACAGAGCCATACTAAATCAGTGGGCTTGTTGAAAATTAGTTGACCTTATATATATACTTAGGTTTACTTCTGAATTCTTTATTCTATTTCATTAGTCTATGTGCCTATTTTTATCCTAGTACCATACTGTTTTGATTACTGTAATTTTGTAATATAATTTGAAACCAGAAAGTACAATGCCTTCAACTTTACATTTTTCTTTCTCAAGATTGTTTTGGTATTAGGTATCTTTTGTATTTCATATATATTTTGGAATTATTTTTCTGTTTTTAATAAAAAGTGTCATTAGAATTTTAATGGGGATTGCATTGAGTCTGCATATTGCTTTGGCTAGTATGGATTTTTTAAACAATATTAAGTTTTCCAATCCATAAACATGGAATATCTTTATTTGTGACTTCTTTCATTTCTTTCAATGTTTTATAGTTTTCAGGATCCAGATCTTTCCCTTTCTCTTTTAGATTTATTCCTAAGTGTTTTATTCTTTTGATGCTGTCATAACTTGTTTTTTTTTTCAGCCAGGTCACTGTTGGAATAACAAACTGCAATTTCTTTTTGTGTTAATTTAGTATACTGACACTTTACTGTATTCATTTATTTGTTCTATTAGTTTTTTTTTCTGAAGTCTTTAGCATTTTCTGTAAAAAGTATAATGTCATCTGGAAACAGAGATTATTATACTTGTCTAATTTGAATGCTTTTTATTTCTTTTTCTTGTCTGATTACCCTGGCTAGTACTTCCAGTACTATGATGAGTAGATTTGGGGATAGTGAGCATCCCTGCTTCACACCAGGTATTAGAGGAAAACCTTTTAGCTTCTCCCCATTGATTGTTATGATAACTGTGAGCTTTTAATAAATGGCATTTTAAATATTCTTACTTTCCTTTGGACATCTGTAGAGCCCTAATAATAATAATTTCAATAGTGGAAGGAGAATTTTCTTCCTGTATTATGAAATGCTCATGTGAGGAGTTGAAAACTGAGGATTTAAGATGCAGGAATCTGAGAAATTTTGGATATAAATTCTTATATGTATGTAGATATAAGTAGCCTTTATATGCAGGAATATATGTAGCCTTTATATGCAGGAAGTAGCAGAGTATATTTATATGCTTAATATAAAGTACTGAAGACTATTGGGCCTTCAACAATACAGCCTAATTAAGATAAAGAGAAATGTCAGAGAACCAACTTGAGAGATGCATCCATTATCAGAAATAGAAAAAAAAACAAAAACAAAAACAAAAAAACAGCACAGAAGAGCATGCCTGCAGGGAATTGTGAGGATTACAGTATATAAAACTAGAAAAGAAAGGGGAGCAGATGAAAGTGATGCCTCCTCCTGTGACTTCCTGGAAATGATGGTCTCCTAACTCCATGTGTAGTACCAACACAATATTAATTCTTATTGTTCTACTGAGACTGCAGATTGGAGTGCCTCATTTAATGTAAACTACTTTTTAAAATAATGCATTCTCTCATTTTGTGGCAGTTTCTCTTTCTACTTTTATTCTTAAATATTACCACATTATTCTTTCTAAATTATTACACAAGAAAATAAGATGAAATTTCAGGATGTTAAAAAATAAGAGAATCTTCTCTTATGGGCATATAAACCAAGAGCATTTGATTATAAAGTTAAGTAAACAGACACATTTTAAACTTAGCTAAGAACTCTTTCTTTCTTCAGGAAAAAAAAATGGATTTTAAACCCAAGGGCATAAATAACAACTACTGAATTTGATTTCTCTAAACCTTACCTTCTGAGTCAGAACAATTAGCCAAACAAATGGTTACAAAGCTTTGCATTCCTAACCAACTGTAATGAGTTAAACTGCATCATAGTGGGATTAACCAGATGTTTAAAGAATAGAACACAAGGTCCAATACCTTGAGCTCATTCATCAAAGACATTTAATCAAAGGCTGCAAAGCCACTGTTTTCTAAGAAAACTCTTGAAAATATGCTGCTGCTCTCCCTTTCATGGTGAGAGATAAATTGTTGCCTAAGTCAGATGAATTTCAGAATGCATTTTCCTGCTGAAATATCCATTGTCTAGTATCAGAATGACAAGCTTTTATGAATGGTCACATTTAGAACATTATTTAATACATGCTTTCTATTTTTTCATTAGTGACTAAAAAGTACATTACCTTGTGTTTCAGAGCAGATGCACAAAGTGGCTTCAATGGAGTGATGAATAGCTTTTCTCTATATAATATATTCAAAAGAATTTTGCATCTTATAGATTTATTAAAGGGAATAATAGCTTTTATAAATGAGTGGGAATATGTGCTATAGCAAATGAGAATCTCCAAAGACAGGAATCTCAAGAAAAATAGCACATACATAGAGAGAAAGAGAGAGAGAGACAGAGAGAGAGAAAGGGAGAGAGAGAGAGAGAGAGAGAGAGAGAGAGAGAGAGAGAGAGAGAGAGAGAGAGAGAGAGAGAGAGAGAAGGAGAGAGAAAGGCTGATTTTAAGGAAATGGCTTGAGTAACTGCAGAGCCTGGCAAGTCCAAAAGGGTTAGCCAGTAGGCTGGAGACTCAGAGGAGAGTTGCAGTTTAACTCCAGAGACACTTTGCTGGCAGAAATTCTTTCTTTTCTGGAGAAGTCATTCTTTTTCTATTACAGCTTTCAATTAATTGAATAAGACTTATTCATATTATGAATGGTTAAGCTGTTTTACTTAAAACCTATTGATTTAAATGTTTATCATTCTAAAAAAATACTTTCACAGCAACATCCAGAAGTGTATGATCAAATATCTAAGACTGCCTAGTCAAGATGACATGTAAAATTAACTATTACAGTGACTTTTTATGTAACATAAAGACACCTACTCTACTGCTAAACTCACTCGATGAATAGCAAGAAGCACACTGATCATAGTTATCAAGAAATTATTTCTTTCTTGAATGCAGAAATTTTTATTTCTGCTATTTTTTTGATCAATGTAATTTTTGAGGGTCAGTGTGATTCAACCATATTTTCATTCTACTTTTGTGGCCAGTGGATCAAAAGTAGATTTTCAGCCAATTATCACTTTATCTGATTTAATAAAATGTTGCCCATATGCAAAAGTGAAAATACTGCAATTATGGCATTGAAGAAAAGCACATGGCTGACTTTGGTATCTTATTTCAGCATTATAATATATTTTAATATATATATTCTCTTTGTAATTATCTTGTCTTTTTCTCAGTTACAGAGCTATACAGCAGTGATTCTCAAAGAATAGTCAATTTACTTTAACTTTCCAAGCGAGTTAAGAGCAGGAGAGTGAAGAGAAAAAAGGTTCTGTAGTCAAATAAGTCTGGGATACATGGATTAAACCCTATATAATATTTACTGCCTTACTTCTAGATACAGTGTTAGTGTGTAATGTACATTTTTTTTAAAAATGAAACTTACAGTATACTACTTTTACCACAATGGCTTGACTACTAAACCTTACTTATTTGTTGACTATGTTTTTGAAGCAGTGTTGCAGAGATATATTTTGAAAACTTCCTTTCTGCATTAAATCTTTATTCTTCCTTTTAAAAATTGCTTTGGGTATTCTCAACTATGCAACTATCCATTTATATTTTAAAATTATTCTTTCATAAAGAAAGGCTGCTTCTGTTTTGATTGTGATTATAGGCAATTAATACAATCAGACCCCCAGACCTATGGGTTCCACATCCATGGATTCAATAAGGATCAAAAATACTCAGAAAAAAAACACAAATGTTTGCATCTGTACTGAACATGTACAGACTTTTTTTGCCTTTTCATTATTCCTTAAACAATATAGCACAACAAATACTTGCTGTGGCATTTATATTGTATTAGGTATTATAAGTAATCTAGAGATGATTTAAAGTATACAGGAGGATTTATGTAGGTTATATGAAAATACTATACAATTATATATAAGGCACCTGAACATTGATAGATTTGGGTATCTGAGGGTGTTCTGGAATCAATCCCCCATGGATAGTGAGAGATTATTGTATATCAGCTTGGGGAAATTGCAATCTTAAAAATATTGAAGTTTTTGTTTAATGAACATGTCTCTCAAGCTATTTAGGTATCTTGATTCTTCTTTCGTCAATGTATGGTAGTCTTTAAAAGAGGATTTGCACATTTTGGTGTTGTTATTATATAGATACTGTTTTATATTTACTTGTTATATTATTTAAAAATTTTTATTCTCCATTTGTATGTTATCAATATATAAAAAATACAGATGACTCTTAGTGATAAGAACAGGAGGCAGAGAAATTAAGGGCAGAAGAGGACAGGTTCCCAGTAAGGGTCTCATCCTCAAGCCTTGAACTGTGGCCCAAAGTGAGAACATACATTCTTATTTTCCTGCTCCAATATTGCCTTTTTGAAAATCACCCATGGCCAGCCCTTTCCCACATCTTGTGCCCATAAAAATCCCAGGCTCAGCCAGCAGAGACTGAAGAGAAAGAGAAGAAGTGAAGCAGCTGGACATCAGAGACCATGGCTTAATGTTGGAGACCATGGCTTAATGTCAGAGGGAAACATCTTGACTTCAGAAGGATGGTTTGACAGTATGGCTTCCCACTCTATCACCTTTCATCTCTCCTGCCTGCTGAGAGCCACTTTCATTGGCAATGAAATTCTCTGAATTCACAACCCTTCAATTTGGTCACAGGATCTGGTTTTTCCTGGATGCCAAACAAGAGCTCAGGTACCACGGATGTCACTGAAAATGTCTGTCACCCTGACTCCCCGCTGAGCTGTTAACACTTGAGCTATTTGCAGATGGCAAAGCTAAAACAGAGTGCTAACTATTACAGTTCTGGGGCTTCAGGGGTTGTGCATACTCCCTGCAGACAATGCCATAGGGCTCACAAAGAGTTTTGCTCATGCTGGCCCCCAAAACTACTCACCCTGCTCCTGCAACCACTCACCTGTATGCTCCCTCCCACGAGGGGTTGAGCAAAATGGGTTCAAATGAGTGTAGTTTGTCCCTGCCAGCGCCAAAGTTACAGGCTAGGCCCAGTGCCTGCACTCCAGTTCCTGCCTGCAAAGGCGTCAGGGAAAATTTCCCGCTTCGTCTGTACTGACTTTATACCTTGTCATTTTCCTGAATTTCCTCAGTTCTACTGCTAGAATACCACTGCTACTAATAAATACTACTAGAATTAAAATACTTTCTGTAGATCTCTTAGGATTTTCTGTAGATGATTAGGTTGCTCGTGATTAGAAGCAATTATTTTGCATTTATTACACACACACAGATGAATGTACATATAAATGTTATGTTCATATAAATTATACATAACAATTATATAAATGATGGATTTCTCTCCTAGGCATTCATGGCCTCATTCTGCTTTCCAGGACGTGGAGGGCTTGCATGGGTCTTTCTTGGCTGCCCTGTTGAACCCTTTTTATTTTTCTTTTGAGTACATGAGGAAGGCCTGTGGGAAACTGGCAATGGGTGGTTAGAACTTTCTTTTGTGTTTCAGACTTAGGCCCTAAAATGTTAAAACTCATGCTAGTCCACACTTAGTCTTAAAAAGTTAGAAAATATTCAGCTGGTTTCTCCTCATTCCTAATGTCAACTTCTTGCTTTTCAACATTTCACCCAGGGAAAAAGCAGCAGTGGGTCTCTTCTACCTTAGAAGGGGATCATTCTCTATATTTCAACTTTTTAAGTTTATTTAAATTCTTAAAGCTTTCATGAATTTGAATTCAATTAATATTTTCCTGGTCATCTACCTTGTTCTTTTCATTAGGGTAAAGAAATTATATATATTTTTTGCATTCACAGTAGAAGCATTCTTGTTTATATATGTCTATTTGGTCTATCAAAGATGTTCATAAGCATGTTAGTTTTGTACAGTAGTTTCTTTCTTCTTAATTCCATTATTGATTTTCTTCAGAAGGATGTTTCGTTTCATTTTGTTCAGGGTTACATGATCTATGTGTAGATACTTAATATTTGACAAAAGTAATAGTGATGTATGCAGAATCACTTTTCGTTTCATTTTGTTTCATTTCGTTTCGTTTTGTTTGTTGTTGTTCTAACCCACTTTGAAAACATGGTGGAGAGATTGCAGAGGGAGCCTAGAAATTATCCATCCTGACATTAGGTTCTGCTTCTCAAGACAACAGAGCATGACATAGGGTGCCCTGCTTGCATATGTTTGTGCTAAAGCATCCTGTAGATTCAAGCTGCCTTTTTGCCATCTTATTTTTAAGGCAATGCCATGTCAATTTAGTCAGTACTAAAAGGCTCTTAGTAAGAAAGATAGTTTTAATTAAAGTAACAAAAGTATTGTAAGAAAACATGTATGCATCCATTGTGTTGACTTAAAACAATATATTTTTTCTGGAATTTTGGTGCAAACAAGATGCATTTTAATGAATAAATTAAAATTAATATAAAAGATATTAACAGGCAATACTTGTCAAAAAATAACATTGCATTACAGGCAAGTCTTCCAGCAAATAATCAATTTTCAAGGTAAAGAAAATGATATTCAAGGCAAGGCAAACTTTCGTAGTCTATAAAATCAAAATGCAGTGAGTTTTTAAGGCAGCAGCAATGTAAAGGGTTGTTGCCTGGGCTTTGTTCTTAAGCATGTAGCAAAATTAGGCTGAACAGATGGAGCTCCATCTGCAGTATGTCTATATCTGTGTAGTGATGTTCTATAATATGCTGATATATAAAAACTATAAATAGAAAGCTGTGTAAATTAGTTTGCCTTTTATACATTCTAACTAGTTGAAAATCCTAAAAATCTTAGCGAATTGGTAAAACAAAAAGAATGTTTGCTCACCTTATGGCTCATGGATTTTTTTTAATAGCAATACCAACATGTTTACCATCATTCCTGTTCTAGAATAGACTGTGAATTTAGGAAGAAAAAATGGGGAGGAGAAGGAGAAATGCTAGATACTTTAACATACTTAGGGTTGAAAAGTTGAAAGTGTTTTCTACCTGAGGAAAAATTAATTGCAAGGATTGAGTTTATGTATAAGGTAAAATGATGCTGGCTATTGGTTTTGAAGAATAGAATGTTTCTACCAATTTATTTTATTTTTATTATGAGGGTTGAAAGTCCCATTTTCTGTCGGTACAGGAATAATTCATTTTTACAAGTAATTATTTGAAATTTCAATAAAAATATGCTTTATATAAAAGATAGTTCCAATTTCACATAGAGATAATCATTAGTGCTTTTATTTTTTCCTTAAGAGAACTAAAAGGAAAATGACTTGGAATATTATGGAAAAACTTACTGTATAGAAAAATTTTCTTTTATAGTCTGCATACATCACTATTACTTTTGTCAAATATTAAGTATCTACACATAGGTCATGTAACCTTGAACAATTTACTTAATTTCTCTTCATCTCAGATTCCTTGTGTGAAAAGGGGGATTATATTTATCCATGGGGTTATTATGAGAATTGAATAACCCAACACATGCAAATAGCTTAGAGCTAACTACACCTGACATATGATAAGTATTCAGTAAATATCAGATATTACAATATAGAGAATACTCTTTGTGACCCAAACATTAACTAAAATCTTCCCCATATGGTTCTCTAGTACAAATCTAGAAAGATATTTGTTGCCTTGTACTCTAAAAGTTGTTTACCTTATTTAAATATTTTTCTCTTATCATAAGGTACATATACCTTTGTGCCTGAAATTAGGAATTTACAGGGCAGTTTTGAGAAATTTTTTTGAATTTACCTGGTTAGATTCCTGCTATGATCTGGACTTCTCTCATTTTTCTGATTAATGTAATAAAAACAATTTCATGATTCTTTCTCTGTTTTTTTGTCCGTTTATTAAAGCTATTCTCTCTTCAAAATGTCTTTCTGTTCCCATGATTTTGCTGTTTTTCCAGTCTCTCTTGAACTTGAGTTAACATGATCTACTTCTTTTAGTTACTCTTTATGGTTTTCCCTTCCTCTTATACAAGAGATTCTACTAGTGATCAATACTTTACACCCCAAAGCATAATTATTTCTATTAATGATGAGAAAAATGAAGCAGAGTGGTCAAGTGTATTTGTCGGTTTGAATGTCGGCCTGACTTGAAACTCTGTGCTTTTCATTACTTTGAAGGCTGTCAATACATTATTACTTTGTAAGTTTTCACTGCTCCTACACATAAAAACAGATGGAGGGATGGGTTAAATGTACACATTGTCAGACCCAATATGCTAGTTTAGGCTTGTTACGTTCCCAAATATCTCTTTCCTGGAAGCCTTTTCTAGAGAGTTCCACCCTTTTCAGACAATGATATTGAAACCAAGGTAAGTAGATGTAACATTTGTGTTATATATTTGCTTTCATGTAATGGGATAGGTAGTTGATTTAAATGGTTCAGAGGATCAAAGTTTGGAAATATATTAGGGATGCACATGTTCAAACAGTAGTTCAGGTTTTAATAAAAATGTGGAACCACTTTGCACATTGTTTAAATAAGACCTCCTATTAATAAAAAAGGCTGGCCAAAATTTTTCATTGCTCCAATGTAAGTAAAGAGTATGGAAATAGAGAGATATTCTTAATATTAATTATTATCCTAAATCAAAAAGAAAAACTACAATTCCCCAGTTTTGTATTCTGCAAGAAGTTAACGATGATCATAAAAATTAAGAATTAATAGAAAGAAATCACATATCATAAGAACTTAACTGTTCATACTGGAGATAATTATAAACACTCCTCAAAGGAGAAAATGAGAATAATAAACAGGAAGTTATGTAGCTTCTATTTATTCTCACATTGTATTGCACATCTGTTTTTCAACAGAGTTTTAAAAAACACAAATACTTGAGTCACATCCCAAACCTACTGGGTCAGAATTTTCATCTACCCTTAATTATTTTGGGCAACCACATTTCAGAAATATTGCTCTAGGCAATAAACTGCTATTTTTCATAAATACTAAAAAGTTAATGTATTCATTATACAACAATTTGAGCAATAGGAAAACAAAAAAATAAAAATCATAAAAAGTGGTTTTCACATTATATTTATATTACTAACATATTTTAAGAAAAGAGTTTATTTTAAAATAAATGTTGGGAGGTTTGGAGAAAGCAATAAAATCAAATAAAGCTTACAACTTATCATTGCCTAGAATTTTTAAGTATTTTATTAAAATATTATAATGATTGGAGAATGAGTGATAAGCTATATCAAAAGTTGTTTTGAAGAATCTCCATTTACTCAAAAATAACATGTAGATTATTTTAAAAATTATTTAACTTTATTTGAAAAAACATTGATTCACTTATATTTCAAACATCATGTATTTTTATAACAGTATATGCTTACTTTGCAGTTTCAACTTTGACTTATAGAACATGAGTTAATTTACCAGACCATGGCTTAAGTAAAAGTAAAGCTTGTCTTATGATAAGGAAAATTTACCTTCCTAAAATTTCATTTATTTGAACTCTACTCTCTAATTTTTATTTACATTTTTTAAAGGAACTTAGCTGAAGCCCAGTTGAACTTTGCTAATGAATTACTGGTATCCTCATCAAGTACATTATGAAAATAATTTTATAAAACAAATATCCTGTCACATAACCGTCTTCAATAACTATTTTCAAATCAAATTTTATGTGAAAAACATGACAGAATTATTATCTATATGGTTCAAACCTGGTTGAAAAGAAATGGGAAACTTTCACAAGTTTTCATAATCATGAAACAAATGATGATACTGATGTTTTTTGTATAGTGAAATATAGCCTACAAGTATAAATATGCATAATCAAATATTTAGTAAAATATTTCCTCAAAATAATCAGGTAACGACCACTTGTAACAACAAATGAAACATTTTTCAGCATCTTAGATTCTTTAATTCGACCATCCTAGTAATAACATTTTCTTTTCCCTCTAAAGAATATCACTATTTATTCTGAATTTTATAGTAACCACTTCCTTGTATTTCTGTACATTTCTTATTTTATGTATATATTTACTCTCTATATAAGGTTTTTGGTTTGCTTGTATTGGTATTATTAATAAAGAAAATAACAATACAACATTCTTTTGTTATAAGCTGATGTCATTCAAAATTTTCTTTTTTAGACTCAGGCATATTTTTGTATGTTTATTCTAGTTCAGTAATTTTCATTGCTTATACTCTTTTTATGAAGACAAACCATATTATTCCTTGTATTGTTAAAATGCATTTGGGTTTATGGCTTATTCAGGTTTTGACTTATGAATAGTGCTGCTAACAACACATCTTATACATGTTTTCTGGTGCACACATGGACACATTTATCTAGGGAATATGACTAGGACTGTAATTGTTGGATTTTAGTGTATGCCTACTGTATTGAAATACAATTATAATTCTAACTATTTGGATTTACTGCAAACCCCACAAGCTAATGGCATTATCCCCATTAGGAATGTTACCACATCAGATGCAAGCAGAAAGTTCAGGGGTACCCTAGTCTCCCCTGGTTTAATAACTAAGTTGAACCACTTTTCTGACTTATTTACTACAAATCCAGGGGTGTTCATATGAATGAATCAGTTTTCAAAATTCACCAGAACAACTTACAGAGCTCAGGATAGTTCTATACTGACAGTTTATTTATCCTGATACAAATCAGGATCAGTCAAATGAAGAGATTTATAGGACAAGGTATGATAAGTTCCAAAATGCAGATATTCTGTGCCTTCTCCCCATGGAGTCAGGGTGCATCACCTTCCCACAACATTTTATGTGTTCAACAACTAGGAGGCCCACCAAATTTCAGTGTCCAGGGTTTTTATTTGGAGATTTATTGCATACATATGATTGATTGAATCACTGGCCATCTGATTGAACTCAATCATCAGACATCTGTCCCTGCCTGGAGGTTGCACTGGCTCAAAGCCTCAACTTTCTAATCATATAGATCTTTCTAATGACGAGCCCCCATCCTAAATTGTCTAGTTAAACTAAGGTGTATTCCAAGTAACCAATGAATAGAAACACTCCTGTCACTTAGAATATTCCAAGAATTTTAGAAGCTTTATCCCAATAACTCTGAACAAATACCAGAACAGTTCTTTATATGTAACACCTGTCTTTAGAGTTTGTAAATAATGTGATACTGGTATTGAAAGTGGTTAACCAAATCACTCTCCCACAAGGTGTTTATGAGCTCCTGTTTCTTCACATACCCAAACTTGTGGTTTATTTTTTGTTGCTGTTCCTTTCCTTTATTAAAAAAAAAAAATCCACTCTGGTTAATACATAGAGAAATCACACTGTAGTTTTTTTTTTTTATCCTGTTATTTCTTTTTTATTAAGTCGTGATTCATTTACTCTTTGTAAACAATAATCAATTTTCCATTATATTTCATTTACATTTTGTGCCCAATTATTTTTTATTATTGGTTAGACTTAATGCAGTCTTTTTTTCTTTTTTTCTTTTTAAATTTTTTATTGGATTTTAGGTTTTGGGGTACATGAGCAGAGCATGCAAGACAGTTGCGTAGGAACACACATGGCAGTGTGCTTTTCTTTCCTTCTCCCCTTCACCCACATTTGGCATTTCTCCCCAGGCTATCCCTCCCCACCTCCCCCTCCCACTGGCCCTCCCCTTTTCCCCCCAATAGACCCCAGTGTTTAGTACTCCCCTTTCTGTGTCCATGTGTTCTCATTTTTCATCACCCGCCTATGAGTGAGAATATGCGGTGTTTCATTTTCTGTTCTTGTGTCAGTTTGCTGAGGATGACGTTCTCCAGATTCATCCATGTCCCCACAAACGACACAAACTCATCATTTCTGATTGCTGCATAATATTCCATGGTGTATATGTGCCACATTTTTCCAATCCAGTCTATTATCAATGGGCATTTGGGTTGATTCCAGGTCTTTGCTATTGTAAACAGTGCTGCAATGAACATTCGTGTACATGTGTCCTTATAGTAGAATGATTTATGTGCACCCCAGACAAGCAAGCAGCAGCACACTGTAGTTTTAATTTATATATTTCTATATAACAATGAAGTTGAACCACTTTTCATATATTTAATGACAGGATATCTTCATTTCCTTCTCTGAAAATACTGCTGAAGTCTTCTATTCATATTTCTTTTAGGATTTCTATTTTTTTAAAATTGATTTGCAGACCCTAGGTACATATTCTGGATATAAACTCTCTGTTAGTTTTGTGTATTTCAACCACATTTGTCACATATATTTTACACAGACAAATATAAAATAGATGTTTTCAGAGTTCTCAGACTCAGTCTTCAGTCCTGATGAAAACATTTTCAAAAGCTCAGAACGAAAATTTTTTAAATCTTCTAAACACCTAAATTTGCCTACAAAAATAGATTTGAGTATTTTCCTGTGAATCAGAATCCTAATTAATTCTGATACTATAAAATAATTATGTGACAATATTGAGTGGATACATTTCCCTAATTAATTACCAATCAAGTATATATAGATTTTCAGTAAAAGAAAATAACAAAAAGGTATATGTTCATGGATTTAGAAACTGTATAGTTGGTGGTATTAACAATCAACAGAGAATACTAAAGAAGCATTGGAAGCCTTGCAGAATGTTGCAATTATGAATTGAGGACTCATAATAATGTAGAGGAAGTCAATGGCCAGAAGAAATTAAATTGACCATGGAACATACATAGTAATAATTATAGTATGAAATTGAGACTAAAGCACCAAGAAACTTTCAATTGTCAGTACACTGAAAGTCTTTAAAAAAAATGGAACCAAAGCCTAAGTCAAGAGGAGAACCAAGAAAGCTCTTTTCTTTACAACAGACCCTCGAAAGAATAGGGCATCAGTGATTGAAAATGTCAGCAGATACAGCAAGGAAAACTAAAGTGAGGATCATGATAGCAAAGCCCAATAATGTCAAGATCCTAAAGGTAAGAAGCATTCGGTTCCTCATTTGTGATTGGGCTATTATGAAGATAATTTGAAATTTAAAAATTAATATTTTACCTTTTCTGTTAGAACTCTAATCTTACATGATCAGATTAATAGAGAAGTGCTAAAGAAAATAGGATTGAAAGCAGATAAATGCATTTTTATTGAATGAGAGTGTGTTGACCTAATTTTGGTATATTTGAGTATCTGAGTCACTCTGTAATATAAATTGCTTTGATAGTTAAATAGATTATAAGTAGGTTTATGAATGTTTCCTCTGCCTTGCATGTGATCATATACAGCATTGTCCTTGATTCCATGTATTTATTCACAAATTGTCCAAAGTGCAACAATAACACTTTTTCTAAGATATTTAAAAATTATATATATTTTCCTTACTGAAATACTAAAATACCAAAGCATTTGAGAGAAGGCTTTTTTTTTTCCAATTAAAACAAGGTAATGAACATTAAAAAACGTTAGGACTAGATCTTTATTTTTTCTAACCTGATAAGATGATCTCAATCATCAGTGTTTTCTAACTATAATTAATATCTATCTGATTATCATCAGGAAAGTAGGGAGCAGAGGACTACATAAGTCATAGTTTAATAATAGATTATACCCACTGAAGTTTTATTTTTCAGAAATCATTTTCAAAAAGAGACCTATATTTTTCCTTGTTACCTCTAGGTTCACTGCTACTGAGTGAATAAAAAACCTATGGGTGTAGCTCAGCAATTAACATTTCATTTCTAATTTCAGATGTCAGTAACATAAGCCAAGGAGACATTAAGTGTAAGGTCAGAGAGGTTTATGAAAAAAGCTAGCCCAAAATAGATCTTGGTCAGAAATCTTGTCATCAATTTTGAATGGCATTTCTAACCAGAACACAGAGAACTCACATTGATTCACTTGTGGAGGCTTCTTTTGACTCATTTTGTAGCAGGAAGCTCATATACTGGACATGTTTGAAAGCCCCTTTATCTTTGCTACTATATATTATTTAAAAATGTCAAATCTGTTTTGCTCTTCCTGGAATCTAAATGATTCAGGATGAACTGCTTATATATACACAGAATCACTCCTAAATATATATTTTTAATTATGTGTTGTTACCCTGCCAGTAAGAAAAAGCATTGCCTTTACTCTATGCATAGCACTGTTCTTCTCTTTCTACCTTTTCTTCATCATATTGTCATAGTTATATTGCTGCATACTTTCACTTCCACCTTGCAATTTGAAAGAAAATGAAATGGCTTAATAATGATAGGGAAAATAATACTGGCTAAAATTTATTTTATCCAAAGGACATTAATCTTTCTTTTCAGTCATGTTAACAGTCCAAATCCATAATATATTGTGGGATTATTAACAGGGAGAGAAATCTTTACATGCCACATTTGTTTGACCTCAGGGTTCCCTCTAGTGATCTTATGCACTTCTTATAAGACATTGGAGATTTGTGACATATAAGATCAATTTATTTGCATTAGAAATAGATCAGAAGAATCCAGAAATCCCAACCTCTTCATAAAAATACTAATTAATTTCATATTTACCCTCTCCAATGTCTCTTATGCTCATTCATAACTACCAAATTTCCCAACTCAAAAATATCACAATATCCCTATTATAAATAGGAAACAAAGAATATTTTAAAGTAAACAAAATGCAGAATATCACCAGAAGGTTTTATCAAAAAACAGTATCACACTTAATCTTGGGCAATAAAAGCCACTCCCATAGTCCTACACTTCAACTGACCCCAAAATATTACATACACATAATCACAAACAGGCACTCATCCTGTGTTAATAATCTTGTTACCTGGAATTTGACAGTATTTACACACAGTAAACTGTAATTCTAACCATATTAGTAGCACAGTTCAGGCATCAGAGGACCACTTCTCCATACCTCAGACTTCCTATACTCAAAATAAAACGTGTCTGCAATTGAGTAGCCTCTAGTTTTGTGGTTGTTCCAGTGTTGCAGAGAAAGACACTGATTCAGAACATGAGAAGTGTTTCAGCAGCAAATGCACTTAAGTCAGTGAATAAAACATGTAGTCAATAACAGAAAAGAACGCATGAAAATAAAACTTTAAATATAAAAAGAAATAAAATGATTTATAATCCTTTGGATATATACCCAGTAATGGGATTGCTGGGTAAAATGGAACTTCTATTTCTAGATTCATGAGGAATAGCCACACTGTCTACCACAATGGTTGAACTAATTTACACTCCCACCAACAGTGTATAAAAGTGTTTCTGTTTGTTCACATTCTCTCCAGAGTCTGTTCTACTGGCATGAGATGGTATCTCAATGTGGTTTCAATTTGCATTTCTCTAATGACAAGTGATGATGAGCTTTTTTCATATATATTTGTTGGCTGCATAAATGACTTCTTTTGAAAAGCATCTGTTCATATTCTTTGTCCACTTTTTGATGGGGTTGTCTGCTTTTTCTTGTAAATTTGTTTAAATTCTTTGTAGATTCTGGCTACTAGCCCTTTGTCAGATGGGTGGATTGAAAACATTTTTCCCATTCTGTTGGTTACTATCTAATGATAGTTTCTCTTGCTGTATAGAAGCTCTTAAGTTTAATTAGATCTCATTTGTCTATTTTGACTTTTGTTGGCATTGCTTTTGGTGTTTTAGTCATGAAGTTCTTGCCCATATCTACGTCCTGAATAGTATCACCTAGGTTTTCTTTTGGGTTTTTTATGGTGTTAGGTCTTATGTTTAAAACTTTAATCCATCTGGAGTTAATATTCATATAAGATGTAAGGAAGGGATCCAGTTTCAGCTTTCTGCATATGGCTAGCCAGTTTTCCCAACACCATTTATTAAATAGGGAATTCTTTCCCCATTGCTTGTTTTTGTGAAGTTTGTCAAAGATCAGATGTTTGTAGATGTGTGGCATTGTTGCTGAGGCCTCTGTTCTGTTCCATTGGTCTATATCTCTGTTTTGGTACAGCACATTTATGTTTATTGTGGCACAGTTCACAATAGCGAAGACTTGGAACCAAACTAAATGCCCATCAATGATAGATTGGATTAATAAAATGTGGTACATGTATACCATTGAATACTATATAGCTGTAAAAAGGATGATTTCACGCCCTTTGCAGGAACATGGATGAAGCTGGAAACCATCATACTCAGCAAACTGACACAAGAACAGCAAACCAAACACTGCATGTTCTCACTTATAAGTGAGTGTTAAACAATGAGAACACATGGACACAGGAAGGGGAACATCACACACTGGGGTCTGTTGGGGGGTAAGGGTCCGGCGGAGAGATAGCATGGGGTTGAAAATGGGGTGTTAAAATCTTCAGCAATCATTGTGAGTGCTACTGCATTGTCTTTAATATTTCACCATGTTTTTTTTATTGTACTTTAGATTCTGGGGTACATGTGCGAGGGACATGGATGAACCTAGAAATCATCATGATTTTTAAGCCACCAAACTACTCTTCATTATATACCCTAAAATTGGAAAGCAGATACTCACACAGGCACTTCTACACCAATGTTTGTTGCAGCACTATTCACAAGAGTCAGAAGGTGGAAAATACTCAAGTGTTTATCAAGAGATGACTGGATAAATAAAATGTGGTATATGCATATTATGGAATGTTGTTTAGCCATAATAAGGAATTAAGTTCTTATACATGCTCCAACATGAATAAACCTTGAAAAAATGAGGCTAAATGAAATAAACCAGACACAAAAGGACAAATGTGTCAGCATTCCACTTATGAAATATCTAGAATAAGCAAATTCATAGAGGCAGGAAGTAGACATTACCAGGAGCTGTAGTAAGCAGATAGGAAGGACTTATTGTTTAATAGTCACAGAGTTTTATTGGGGTGATAAAAAATTGTGAATATGGATAGGGATGTAGATGTATATTACAATGTATATTACATTGTAGATGTAATATAAAAGGAAAAGAAACCTATATATTAATATAATTATCTTTAAGCATGACGCTGTCTTTTAAGGAAATTATATAACAAACAAATAGGTCTTTTATGCAAATATGTATTCTTTTTGGATATTTTTATACTTTTATACATCTGAGTTTCAATCTGGCATCATTACTTTTTAACCCATAAAATATTCTTTACTGTTGTTTGTACTGCAGATCAACTAAGAATTCATTTTCTCAGCTTTAGTTTATCAAAATATTTATTTATATAACTTCCATTTTAGAAGTATTTTTGTTTAAAACACGTATTTCCAACGGCTTCTGTGAAATCTATTTATCTTTAGTTCTCAGCAATACTATGATTTGCTAGATATGAATATTTTTGTATTTATTATGTGTATCCATTAAGCTTATGGAATATACATATCAAAAGACGTTATTAAATTTGAAATAATCATAGACCATTTTTTCCAAGTATGCCAGAATGTAATCCTCATTCCTAACATCGTCATCTTTCTGTGACTAGGTTTCAAATGGATTCTCTGTAGTATGAATGAGGATTATCTGCTTCTGATGGTTCAGCACTTCAAATGTGTCAGCATTGCTTGACTTCTCATATCTCTGTTTAGCCCTCAGACCCACTACAGCTATTCCTGTAGACTCTTGCATATTGCCACACCATTTCTAAAAACTTTCCCAGCATTTTTGTATGACAAATATATTACTAAATTCAGATTCCTCAGCCTTCAGACCCACGATGCCTTACTCTACCATGTCACACAAAGACAAATAGAAAAATGATGGTTTTGGTAATACCATTCAAATATGACAACCTAGTTTTGAAAAATTAAAGTCAGAATATCAACTCAGTTATTATTTTCTTACCCTCCAGGCATTTAGGCAGCCAAATATTTACATGCTAAATCTGTCAGTAGCTCCCAAGCCCTTACTCTAATTCCCTTTTTCTATTAAGCAGGGAATTTAAGATTATTATAGCCCACCATTAGTATGAAAATAAATTTGACTTTCTAGGCTTATTATCACCAGACCAGCAGGAGAAATTCAAGAATAACTTGAATATTATTTAGAGTTCTCTGGAAATTTTTCTTTTGTTTAGATTCTTCATAGATATATAATAATGAATATATTATTTATATGGATGAGTATTTAAAAATTTTCTATTTTAAATCGTATTTAGATACAAAATATTTATACATAGAAACTAAAACTGAAGATTTAGCAACAGGTAGTGGGAGAAACTATTTTTCATTTCTATTTAAGTTTCCAAGGCAAGAAACCTTATTTTTTTGAGAGAACTAACCTTTCTGGAACACTGTAAATCAAAATAAGTTCCAATAGATGAGAGGCAAATGAAAAGGAGAAAAGGGAATTTCATGTAGATAGTTGAAGAACTGGTAGAATGCATTAAGTAAGAATAGAAAATGGCATATAGTATATGGTAGCTGCTTATCATGAACTAATATTCTAACTTTTTTAAATAAAGCATGATCAAGTATTAGGGCCACCTAGAGGTTGCATATGTTCTGCTTACAATGATGAATATCTCCTTAGTTCTAGACATTTTGAAGATAAGAGCAATATAGAATTAGAATAAATAGGAACTCTCATCTTTTTCTCCTGTATTCTGCCTGTCCTAAGTTCTCTCATTTGTCCTTTAAAATATTTCTAATATCTGCATCTCCTTTTTATTATTCCTTCTATCAAGTAGAGTTATGTATATTTTTACTTAATGTATAATATACACATAGTAAAATGCACAACTTTATTTCAGTGGGCTTTGACAAGGTATATGCACATCTAGTTACAACAGCAAAAAATATATATGGAGGATTTCTATTACTGCAGAAAGTTATTTGTATTTCCCCAGGAATTCCACACACTCATTAATGGTAAACACTAATCATATTTCACTATAGCATATTTTTGCATGTTTAGAACATCTTCTTAGTGCAGTAATAACATACGTATTTTTTGTGTATTATTTTACTAAAATATTGTTTTGTATATCAGTAGTTTCTCTCTTTTCATAGCTCAGCAGTACTTCATTGTAATAATAAATCAGTTTGTTTAATAATCATCCAGTGATGTGCATCTGGCTGGGTTCTTCCTTTAGTCTATCAGGAGGAAAGCTACTATAGAATAAACACTGTTTTGTGTTTCTTTCTTCTTTCTTTCTTTCTCTCTCTCTCTCTCTCTCTCTCTCTCTTTCTTTCTTTCTTTCTTTCTTCTTTCTTTTTTTTTTTTTTTGAGACAGAGTTTCGCTCTTGTTTACCCAGGCTGCGGTGCAATGGCGCAATCTCGGCTCACCGCAACCTCCGCCTCCTGGGTTCAGGCAATTCTCCTGACTCAGCCTCCTGAGTAGCTGGGATGACAGGCACGCGCCAGTATGCTCAGTGAAGTTTTTTTTTTTTTTTTTTTTTTGGTATTTTTAGTAGAGACGGGGTTTCATCATGTTGACCAGGAAGGTCTCCATCTCTTGACCTCGTGATCCACCCGCCTCGGCCTCCCAAAGTGCTGGGATTACAGGCTTGAGCCACCGCGCCCGGCCAGTTTTGTGTTTCTTTTGTAAGCATATGTTTGCTTTTCTCCTAGGTAAATACCTAAGAGGGAAATTGCTGTATCTTAGTGTAAGTTTATGTTTATTTTATAAGAATTGCCAAATTGTTTTGCAAAGTGGTTTTACCATTTTTCTTTCCTCACCAGAAATCACACCATCACAATCATTGTGTCATTAGTCTTTTCTTAAAAATATATATTCTCCTGATATAAAGTGACATCTAATTATGATTTTAATTTGCATTTCAATGATGGCTAAATATATTAACCATCATTTTATATGCTTATTGGCCATTTGTATAACATCTTTTTGTGAAGTTTCTGTTCAAGCTATTTGCCCATTTTATACTCTCCTGAAAAATCTTTTAATTGTTGCATTACCAGTTGCTGTTTATATATTTTGAATAAAAATCCTGTCCTGTGTGTATGTGGGTGCTTGTGTGTGTTAATTTCTCTCAGTTTGGCTTTTCATTGACTTAGTGATATCTTTCAAAGAGTAAAAAGTTTTAATTTTGATGAATCTAAATTTTCTGCTTTTTTGCTAGTATGCTATGTGTGTTTTAAAAGCTCCTGACTACACCAATATTATACATTTATTTTTCAATATTTTCCTTAAAGTCTTTATTACTTTAGCTTTTACATTTATGCCCATGATTCATCTAAACAAATGCTTTTGTATAGTATAAGAAAGAGGCTGTGAGGCAATTCCTCAAGGATCTAGAAATAGAAACTCCATTTGACCCAGAAATCCCATTACTGAGCATATACCCAAAGGATTATAAATTATTCTATTGTAAAGACACATGCACATGTATGTTCATTTTGACACTGTTTACAAGAGCAAAGACGTGAAACCAATCCAAATGCCCATCAATGATAGACTGGACAAGGAAAACGTTGCACATATACACCATGGAATACTATTTAGCCACAAAAATGATGAGTTTGTGTCCTTTGTAGGGACATGGATGAATCTGGAAGCCATCATTCTTAGCAAACTGACATGAGAACAAAAAAATCAAACACTGCATGTTCTCACTCATAGGTGGGTGCTGAACAATGAGAACATATGGATACAGGGAGGGGAACATCGCACACTGGGGTCTGTTGGGGGGTATAGGGGAGGGATAGCAGGGGGGTTGGGGAGGTTGGGGAGAGATAACATGGGGAGAAATGTCAGATATAGGTGATGGGGGGATAGAGGCAGCAAACCACCTTGCCATGTATGTACCTATACAACAATCCTGCATGATCTGTACATGTACCCCAGAACCTAAAGTACAATTAAAAAAAAAAGATAGAGGCTGAGTTTCATTCTTTGTCACTCAAATATCTAGTTTTTCTTCACTCTTCCTTTCTTTTCTCACTGTACTCTTGACCTTTAGAGCTCAGGTGATCCTCAGACCTCAGCCTCCTGGGTAACTGACATTACAGGTGTGTGCCACCATGCTGGGCTATTTTTATTTTTATTTTTTACAGTTTTATAAGTTTATGTATAAATGAAATTTCACCATGTTTCCCAGGTTATTCTGCAACTCCTGGCGTCAAGCTATCTGATGGCCTTGGCCTCTCAAAGTGCTTTTACTTTCTTTTCTTGCCTTATACTGATTGGATCTGAAAATATAATGCCCAATGAAAGTGGTGAAAGCAAGTATCCTTTCTTGTGCCTCTATCTCTTTGATAAGACATTATTTCAGACTTGTTTTATATGTTAATTAAAGGAAGAATACTTCCTTATCAAGTCCACTTTATCTTTACCTTTATACATTATTTCACCAAGTATACACTGATTGCCTGTTATGCCTGCTGATCTTCATTGTGAAAAACGCTGCTAATATAACAGTGAAATAATGGTCACTGTAGAATTATGTGCATGTCTAGATTTTACCATGATGCACATTATTTCTTGCTTGCCTGTATGTTTCATCCCAATACAATGTGAAATACTGGAGAAGATATTTCACATCTCCATGATTATCATCATGCTTTCACATGAAAGGTTTTTCAAAAAAATGACTGAAAAAATAAAGATGGATTTTAACAAGCAAATAACAAAATTAATGTAAATAAATAAAACATATTAACTATGGCATAAAGGAATATTAATTTATATCATTGGAAGTTTTATAATGGATTATTATTTATCATTTTTAAAGTTGATTTCTTTCTCCCTATTTCAATTACTTTTAGTAAAGTTAAACTTACTTTTTGATTTCTACCAAAACATTGAAGAGAGTCTTCCCTTTATTCTTTTTCCAAAATATTTATTTATTTATTTATTTTTAAATTTTACTTTAAGTTCTGGGGTACATGTGCAGATCTTGCAAGATTGTTACATAGGTATACATATGCCATGGTGGTTTGCTGCCTCCATACCCCCGTCACTTACATTAGATATTTCTCCTAATGTTATCCCCCCACAATCTCCCAACCCCCTGCTATCTCTCCCTTAGGACCCCTACCCCTCAACAGACCCCAGTGTGTGATGCTCCCCTCCCTGTGTCCATGTGTTCTTATTGTTCAACACCCACTTATGAGTGAGAACATGTGGTGTTTGGTTTTCTGTTCTTGTGTCAGTTTACTGAGTATGATAGTTTCCAGATTCATCCATGTCCCTGCAATATACATGAACTCAAGCTTTTTTATTGCTGCATAGTATTCCACAGTGTATATTTGCCACATTTGTTTTATTCAGTCTATCTTTGATGGGCATTTGGGTTGGATCCAAGTCTTTGCTATTGTAAACAGTGCCACAATAACATATGTCTTTATAATACAATGATTTATAATCATTTGGGTATATACCCAGTAATGGGATTGCTGGATCAGTGGTATTTCTATTTCTAGATCATTGAGGAATCACCACACTGTCTTCCACAATGGATGAACTTATTTACACCCACACCAACAGTGTAAAATAGTTCCTATTTCTTCATATCCTCTCCGGTATCTGTTGTCTCTAGACTTTTTTAATGATCACCATTTTAACTGGCATGAGAAGGTATCTCGATGTGGTTTTTACTTGCATTTCTCTAATGACCAGTGATGATGAGCTTTTTTTCATATGTTTGTTGGTCACATAAGTGTCTTCTTTTGAAAAGTGTCTGTTCATATCTTTCACCCACTTTTTGATGGGGTAGTTTTTCTTTTTTTATTGTAAGTTTGTTTTAGTTATTTGTATATTCTGGATATTTGCCCTTTGTCAGATGGGCAGATTGCAAAAATTTTTTTCACATTACGTTGGTTGCTGATTCACTCTAGTAATTGTTTCTTTTGCTGTGCAGAAGCTTTTAAGCTTACTTAGATCCCATTTGTCTATTTTGGCTTCTGTTGCCATTGCTTTTGGTGTTTTAGTCACAAAGTCCTTGTCTATGCCTATGTCCTGAATAGTATTGTCTATTCCTTTTTATTCCTTGAAAGTGATCATGTTTATTTCCTGCCAATTATTCCCCGCTTCTGTCATAGTTAATTTAAAAACCACTTCATTTAATCTGTGAAAATTGAAATTCTCACCAGTGGTTTGTAACATCAGAGGGCCTTTTGTTTTTTCTGCTAACAATTGGCATATGCTAATCTCCAAATTAATTTTACACAGTTAATTGTATCTTAGTAATTTTCAAGAGCTAGACCAAATTGAATTGTTTATCATGTTATTACATGGTATAATCAATTATTATAAATAAAAGGGTACCATTAATTATTAAAAATAATTGCCTCATATAATCTGTACTCATGCCTCAACCTGAATCTATCTGCAGGGGGCCACTCTTTCAATAAAATAAGTTGAATTGAATAAAATGCATTATTTATGGTTTGACATGAGTATATATGGCAAAAAATAGACAACTTTCACTCAGCATAGAGTTCAATTTGATAATTCACAAGTAATTTTCTAATGACTCTATATAGAAATTGATCCTCATCTTTATTTCTCAAAGAACATATATCTAAAGAAAATTCTAGCCAGGTGGCAATGTCATGATTTATAGTTTTTTGAACAGTAAGATAATTTAGGATTATAGGGTTTAAACCATTGCTGTGAATTACAATCATCTTGGGTTTACTTATGTTCCTATCTTCATTAAATGTCAGTCTCTACCTAATAGAATTTGTTACTGAAATATTTTCCTAAGTATTCTTAAGGATTATTTATTTTTGATTAAGAAATATTGATAAGATCAAAAACAGTTTTATAATTTTGTCTTACATATTCTTTCAAATTCTGGCAGTTTTAATTTTTTTTGTGACCTTATCAATTTCTTAGTATTCTGGATTCAGAAATCTTGGCTATGAGTAATATCTACCCCTTTTTGTCTTTTGAGCTAAAAATCCATGGATATCTGTCAATTATTTTGTCAAATGTGTTTTGAATATTTCTCTGTACTGTACTATGTATATTCATGATATAACCGTTTCTCATAATCACAAATGTAGAGTATCTCCTAACTCTTCATCTCTAATTTCTCTCCATGTTTATTTTCACTATACTTCCAGAGAGGGCATAATTTTTTAAACATTGTTTTCATGATGTTATTCACTCTTTATATGTAAAAGGTTTAATTTCCTCTCCCTATACTACATTCCTCATTTGCCACAAGCTAGGCTTAATCTAATTTTCTTCTAAAAAATTTTGTGTGGGTACATAATAAGTATATATGTTTATGGAATACAAAAGATATTTTCATACAGGCCTGCAATGTGAAATAAGCACATCATGGAGAACAAGGTATCCATCCCCTCAAGCATTTATCCTTTAAGTTACAAACAATCCAGTTACATTCTTTAAGGTATTTAAAAATGTATAATCAAGTTATTATTGATTACAGTCACTCTGTTGTGTTATAAAATAGTAGGTCTTATTCATTGTTTCTTTTTTTTTTTTTTTTTGGTACCCATTAATGACCTCCACCTTTCTGCCAACACCCATTACCCTTTCCAGTCTCTGGTAATCACCCTTTTACTCTCTATGTCTATGAGTTCAACTGTTTTGATTTTTGGATCCCACAAACAAGTGAGAATATGTTTGTCTTTCCGTGCCTTATCTTCAGTTTCATACATGTTGTTGAAAATAACTGAATCTCCTTCCTTTAAATGGTTGAATAGCACTCCATTGTGTTTATGTACAATGTTTTCTTTATCCATTCATCTTTTTATACACACTTAGGTTGCTTCCAAATCTTAGCTATTGTAAAGAGTGCTGCAAAAAAACACATGAGTGCAGATATCTCTTCAATATCTTGATTTCCTTTTTTGTGGATATATATCCAGCAGTAGGCTTTCTGGATTATATGATAGCTCAAATTTTATTTTTTGAGAAATATGCAAATTCTTCTCCATTGTGATTGCACTAATCAACATTTCTATCAATAATATAAGAGGGTTCCCTTTTCTTTTCTTCATATCCTTGCCATCATTTGTTATTGTCTCTCTTTTGGACATAAATAATTTTAACTGGGGTGAGATGATATTTCATTGTAGTTTGATTTGCATTTCTCTGATTATCAATGGCATTGAGTGCCTTTTCATATGCTTGTCTGCCATTTTTATGACTTCTTTTGAGAAATATTTATTTAATTATTTTGCTCATTAGGATTATTATATTATTTTTTCCTAAGGAGTTGAGTTCTTTATATATTCTGGTTAATAATCCCATGTCAGGTGGACAGTTTGCAAGTATTTTCTTCCATTTTGTGGGCTGTCCCTAAACTTTGTTGATTGTATCCTATGTGATGTAGAAGCTTTTAAAATTTATGTTATCCATTTGTCCATATTTTTGCTTTGCTTGCCTGTGCTTGTGGGATATTGCTCAAGAAATATTTGCCTAGACCAATGTCCTGAAGATTTCCCCAGCTGCTTTCTTGTAGTAGTTTCAGAGTTTGTGGTCTTAGATTTAGGTCCTTAACTCATTTTGGTTTGATTATTGTATATGATGAAAGACAGGGTCTACTTTCATTCTTCTGTTTATGGATATCCAGTTTTCCAGCATCGTTTATTGAAGAGTCTGTCTTCTCCCTAGTTGATATTTTAGAAATCTTGTCAAAAATCAGTTCTCTAGAGGTGTGAGGACTTGTTTCTGGGTTCCCTATTTTGTTCTATTGGTCAATGTATCTGTTTTATGCTGGTACTACGCTGTTTGGTTACTATCACTCTAGAATAATTTGAAGTCAGGTAATGAGATTCCTCCAGTTTTGTTATTTTTGCATAGGAAAGCTTTAGCTATTCTTGTTCCTTTGTAATTCAATATACGTTTTAAGATTTTTTTTTCTATTTCTATGAAGAATGGCATTGGTATTTTGATAAGGATTGCACTGAATCTGTAGATTACTTTGGGTAGTATGAACATTTTAAGAACAATGATTTTTCCAATCTGTGAACATGAAATATTTTTCAATTTTATGGCATCCTCTTCAATTTCTTTAATCAATGCTTCCTAGTTTTTAATTATAGTGATCTTTCACTTCTTTGGTTAATTCCTTAGTAGTTAATTTTATGTGTGGCTATTATAAATGAGATTACATTTTTATTTATTTTTCAGATGGTTTACTTTTGGCATATAGAAATATTATTAAACTTTTAATCTTGATTTTGTATCCTGCAACTTTACTGAATTTGTTTATCAGTTCTAATAGTTTTTTGGTGAAGTCTTTAAAGTTTTCTAAACATAAGATCATATCATCTGCAAACAAGGATAATTTGACTTCTTGATTTTCAATTTGAATGTCATTTATATCATTCTGTTGTCAAATTGCTCTAGCTAGGACTTCTAGTACTATGTTGAATAACAGTAGTGAAAATGGGCATCTTTGTCGTGTTCCAGATTTTAGAGGAAAGGCTTCCAGTTTTTACCCATTGTTTATTATACTAGCTGTGGTTCTTTGATATATGGTTTTTACTATGTTGAGGTATGTTGAGGTATATTATGTCCCTTCTATCCCGTTTTTTTGAGAATTTTTATCATGAAAGAATGTTGAATTTTATCAAATACATTTTTAGCATCATAGGGTTTTTATCTTTCATTCTGTTGATATGATGAATCACACTGATTGATTTACATATGCTGAACCATTCTTGCATAACCAGGGATAAATCCCCCTTGGTTATAATGAATGCTCTTTCTTACCTATTGTTGAATTTGGTTTTCTAGTATTTTGCATGAATATTCATCAGAGATATTGGCCTACTGTTTTCTTTTTAGATGTGTCTTTGTCTGATTTAAGTATTAGAGTAATACTGGCTTCATAGAGTGTTTGGAAGTATTTCCCCTTCTAATTTTTGGAATAGTTTGAATAAAATTTGTATTAATTCTTCTTTAAATGATAGATAAAATTCAGCAGTGAAGACATCAGCTCACATGCTTTTTTATTTTTATTTATTTATTTATTTTTAATTTTTTATTGGATTATAGGTTTTGGGGTACATGAGCAGAGCATGCAAGACAGTTGCGTAGGTACACACATGGCAGTGTGCTTTGCTTTTCTTCTCCCCTTCACCCACATTTGGCATTTCTCCCCAGGCTATCCCTCCCCACCTCCCCCTCCCACTGGCCCTCCCCTTTTCCCCCCAATAGACCCCAGTGTTTAGTACTCCCCTTTCTGTGTCCATGTGTTCTCATTTTTCATCACCCACCTATGAGTGGGAATATGCGGTGTTTCATTTTCTGTTCTTGTGTCAGTTTGCTGAGGATGATGTTTTCCAGATTCATCCATGTCCCTACAAACGACACGAACTCATCTTTTCTGATTGCTGCATAATATTCCATGGTGTATATGTGCCACATTTTTCCAATCCAGTCTATTATCAATGGGCATTTGGGTTGATTCCAGGTCTTTGCTATTGTAAACAGTGCTGCAATGAACATTCGTGTACATGTGTCCTTATAGTAGAACAATTTATAGTCTTTTGGATATATACCCAGTAATGGGATTGCTGGGTCAAATGGAATTTCTATTTCTAAGGCCTTGAGGAATCGCCACACTGTCTTCCACAATGGTTGAACTAATTTACACTCCCACCAACAGTGTAAAAGTGTTCCTTTTTCTCCACATCCTCTCCAGCATCTGTTGTCTCCAGATTTTTTAATGATCGCCATTCTAACTGGCGTGAGATGGTATCTCAATGTGCTTTTGATTTGCATCTCTCTGATGACCAGTGACGATGAGCATTTTTTCATATGATTGTTGGCCTCATATATGTCTTCTTTCGTAAAGTATCTGTTCATATCCTTTGCCCACTTTTGAATGGGCTTGTTTGTTTTTTTCCTGTAAATCTGCTTGAGTTGTTTGTAAATTCTGGATATCAGCCCTTTGTCAGATGGGTAGACTGCGAAAATTTTTTCCCATTCTGTTGGTTGCCTATCCACTCTAGTGACTGTTTCTTTTGCCGTGCAGAAGCTGTGGAGTTTCATTAGGTCCCATTTGTCTATTTTGGCTTTTGTTGCCAATGCTCTTGGTGTTTTGTTCATGAAGTCCTTGCCTACTCCTATGTCCTGGATAGTTTTGCCTAGATTTCCTTCTAAGGTTTTTATGGTGCCAGGTCTTATGTTTAAGTCTTTAATCCATCTGGAGTTAATTTTAGTGTAAGGTGTCAGGAAGGGGTCCAGTTTCTGCTTTCTGCACATGGCTAGCCAGTTTTCCCAACACCATTTGTTAAACATGGAATCCTTGCCCCATTGCTTGTTTTTGTCAGGTTTATCAAAGATTGTATAGTTGTATGTATGTTGTGTTGCCTCCGGTGCCTCTGTTTTGTTCCATTGGTCTATATCTCTGTTTTGGTACCAGTACCATGCTGTTTTGATTACTGTAGCCTTGTAGTATAGTTTGAAATCCGGTAGTGTGATGCCCCCCACTGTGTTCTTTTTGCTTAGAATTGACTTGGCTATGTGGGCTCTCTTTTGGTTCCATATGAAGTTCTTGGTGGTTTTGTCCAGTTCTGTGAAGAAAGTCAATGGTAGCTTGATGGGGATAGCGTTGATTCTGTAAATTACTTTGGGCAGTATAGTCATTTTCACGATATTAACTCTTCCTAACCATGAACATGGAATGTTTCTCCATCTGTTTGTGTCCTCTCTGATTTCGTTGAGCAGTGGTTTGTAGTTCTCCTTGAAGAGGTCCCTTACGTTCCTTGTGAGTTGTATTCCAAGGTATTTTATTCTTTTTGTAGCAATTGCAAATGGCAGTTCGCTCTTGATTTGGCTTTCTTTAAGTCTGTTATTGGTGTAGACGAATGCTTGTGATTTTTGCACATTGATTTTATATCCTGAGACTTTGCTGAAGTTGTTTATCAGTTTCAGGAGTTTTTGGGCTGAGGCAATGGGGTCTTCTAGGTATACTATCATGTCGTCTGCAAATAGAGACAATTTGGCTTCCACCTTTCCTATTTGAATACCCTTTATTTCTTTTTCTTGCCTGATTGCTCTGGCTAGAACTTCCAGTACTATATTGAATAGGAGTGGTGAGAGAGGGCATCCTTGTCTAGTACCAGATTTCAAAGGGAATGCTTCCAGTTTTTGCCCATTCAGTATGATATTGGCTGTTGGTTTGTCATAAATAGCTTTTATTACTTTGAGATACGTTCCATCGATACCGAGTTTATTGAGGGTTTTTAGCATAAAGGGCTGTTGAATTTTGTCAAATGCATTCTCTGCGTCAATTGAGATAATCGTGGTTTTTGTTTTTGGTTCTGTTTATGTAGTGAATTACGTTGATAGACTTGCGTATGTTGAACCAGTTTTGCATCCCCGGGATGAATCCTACTTGATCATGATGAATAAGTTTTTTGATTTGCTGTTGCAATCGGCTTGCCAATATTTTATTGAAGATTTTTGCATCTATGTTCATCATGGATATTGGCCTGAAGTTTTCTTTTCTCATTGGGTCTCTGCCGGGTTTTGGTATCAGAATGATGTTGTTCTCATAAAATGATTTGGGAAGGATTCCCTCTTTTTGGATTGTTTGAAATAGTTTTGGAAGGAATGGTACCAGCTCCTCCTTGTGTGTCTGGAAGAATTCGGCTGTGAACCCGTCTGGACCTGGGCTTTTTTTGTGAGGTAGGCTCTTAATTGCTGCCTCAACTTCAGACCTTGTTATTGGTCTATTCATAGTTTCAGCTTCCTCCTGGTTTAAGCTTGGGAGGACACAGGAATCCAGGAATTTATCCATTTCTTCCAGGTTTACTAGTTTATGTGCATAGAGTTGTTTGTAATATTCTCTGATGATGGTTTGAATTTCTGTGGAATCTGTGGTGATTTCCCCTTTATCATTTTTTATTGCATCTATTTGGTTGTTCTCTCTTTTATTTTTAATCAATCTGGCTAGTGGTCTGTCTATTTTGTTGATCTTTTCAAAAAACCAGCTCTTGGATTTATTGATTTTTTGAAGGGTTTTTCGTGTCTCAATCTCCTTCAGTTCAGCTCTGATCTTAGTTATTTCTTGTCTTCTGCTGGGTTTTGAGTTTTTTTGATCTTGCTCCTCTAGCTCTTTCAATTTTGACGATAGGGTGTCAATTTTGGATCTCTCCATTCTCCTCATATGGGCACTTATTGCTATATACTTTCCTCTAGAGACTGCTTTAAATGTGTCCCAGAGGTTCTGGCATGTTGTGTCTTCGTTCTCATTGGTTTCGAAGAACTTCTTTATTTCTGCCTTCATTTCGTTGTTTACCCAGTCAACATTCAAGAGCCAGTTGTTCAGTTTCCATGAAGCTGTGCGGTTCTGGGTCGGTTTCTGAATTCTGAGTTCTAACTTGATTGCACTATGGTCTGAGAGGCTGTTTGTTATGATTTCAGTTGTTTTGCATTTGTTGAGCAGTGCTTTACTTCCAATTATGTGGTCAATTTTAGAGTAGGTGTGATGTGGTGCTGAGAAGAATGTGTATTCTGTGGATTTGGGGTGGAGAGTTCTGTAAATGTCCACCAGGTTTGCTTGCTCCAGGTCTGAGTTCAAGCCCTGGGTATCCTTGTTGATTTTCTGTCTGGTTGATCTGTCTAGTATTGACAGTGGAGTGTTAAAGTCTCCCACTATTATTGTGTGGGAGTCTAAGTCCTTCTGTAAGTCATTAAGAACTTGCCTTATGTATCTGGGTGCTCCTGTGTTGGGTCCATATATGTTTAGGATCGTTAGCTCTTCTTGTTGTATCGATCCTTTTACCATCATGTAATGGCCTTCTTTGTCTCTTTTGATCTTTGTGGCTTTAAAGTCTATTTTATCAGAGATGAGAATTGCAACTCCTGCTTTTTTTTTGCTTTCCATTAGCTTGGTAAATCTTCCTCCATCCCTTTATTTTGAGCCTTTGTGTATCCTTGCACGTGAGATGGGTTTCCTGGATACAGCACACTGATGGGTTTTGGCTTTTTATCCAATTTGCCAGTCTGTGTCTTTTGATTGGTGCATTTAGTCCATTTACATTTAGGGTTAATATTGTTATGTGTGAATTTGATACTGCCATCTTGATGCTAAGTGGCTGTTTTGCCTGTTAGTTGTTGTAGATTCTTCATTATGTTGAAGCTCTTTAGCATTCAGTGTGATTTTGGAATGGCTGGTACTGATTGATCCTTTCTATGTGTAGTGCCTCTTTTAGGAGCCCTTGTAAAGCAGGCCTGGTGGTGACAAAATCTCTGAGTACTTGCTTGTTCGCAAAGGATTTTATTCTTCCTTCACTTATGAAGCTCAGTTTGGCTGGATATGAAATTCTGGGTTGAAAGTTCTTTTCTTTAAGAATGTTGAATATTGGCCCCCACTCTCTTCTGGCTTGTAGTGTTTCTGCCAAGAGATCTGCTGTGAGTCTGATGGGCTTCCCTTTGTGGGTGACCCGACCTTTCTCTCTGGCTGCCCTTAGTATTCTCTCCTTTATTTCAACCCTGTTGAATCTGACGATTATGTGCCTTGGGGTTGCTCTTCTTGTGGAATATCTTTGTGGTGTTCTCTGTATTTCCTGCAATTGAGTGTTGGCTTGTCTTGCTAGGTGGGGGAAATTTTCCTGGATGATGTCCTGAAGAGTATTTTCCAGCTGGGATTCATTCTCTTCGTCCCCTTCTGGTACACCTATCAAACGTAGGTTAGGTCTTTTCACATAGTCCCACATTTCTTGGAGACTTTGTTCATTCCTTTTTGCGCTTTTTTCTCTGATCTTGGTTTCTCGTTTTATTTCATTGAGTTGGTCTTCGACTTCAGATATTCTTTCTTCTGCTTGGTCAATTCGGCTATTGAAACTTGCATTTGCTTCGCGAAGTTCTCGTATTGTGTTTTTCAGCTCCTTTAATTCATTCATATTCCTCTCTAAGGTATCCATTCTTGTTATCATTTCCTCGAATCTTTTTTCAAATCTTTTTTCAAGGTTCTTAGTTTCTTTGCATTGATTTAATACATGATCTTTTAGCTCACAAAAGTTTCTCATTATCCATCTTCTGAAGTCTAATTCCGTCATTTCGTCACAGTCATTCTCCGTCCAGCTTTGTTCCCTTGCTGGTGAGGAGTTTTGGTCCTTTCTAGGAGGCGATGTGTTCTGGTTTCGGGTGTTTTCCTCCTTTTTGCGCTGGTTTCTTCCCATCTTTGTGGATTTGTCCGCTGGTCGTCTGCGTAGTTGCTGACTTTTCGTTTGGGTCTCTGAGTGGACACCCAGAATGTTGATGATGAAGTATTTCTGTTGCTTGGTTTTCCTTCTACCAGTCTAGCCCCTTCGCTGTATGACTGTTGAGGTCCGCTCCAGACCCTGCTTGTCTGGGGTGCACCTCTAGTAGCCGTGGCACAGAGAGGGATGCTACCAGTTTCTTTTTCTGCTCTCTTTGTTTCAGGATGATGCCTGCCTAATGACAGTCTTTTGGATATAGAGGGGTCAGGGAGCTGCTTGAGGAGACAGTTTGTACTTTATAGGGGTTTAATTGCTGAGCTGTGCACTCTGTTGTTCATTCAGGGCTGTTAGGCTGCTATGTTTGATTCTGCTGCAACACAGCTCATTAAACAACCCTTTTTTTTTTTTCTCAAATGCTCTGTGTTGAGGGGTTTGGGCTTTATTTTTGGATGTCCGATCAGGTGTCCTGCCCAGCTCAAAGGCAGACTAGCCACTGTTTGGCTGCCGAGGCTCCGCCCTGCTGTTGTGTGATTCGCGCTGTTCCTGCCGGCTCTGCTGTGGTCTCCGCCACGCCCTGCGGCGGAGTCTCTTCGTTGTAGCGTGTTGCCTCAGCAACGGCAGGCTGCGTCAGCAGTGGGCGTGTATCTCAGTAGGGACGGGTTGCCTCGGCAACGGCTGGCTGTGTCAGCAGTGGGCGTGTATCTCAGTTGGGGCGGGTTGCCTCGGCAACGGCTGGCTGCCTCAGCAGTGGGCGTGTATATCAGTTGGGGCAGGTTGCCTCCGTAGTGGTGGACGCCCCTCCCCCACAGAGCGTCTCGGACCATCTGCCAGGGATAGTTTGAAATCGCGGTTTTGTTCGTCCCACTGGGTATCCCAAACGATCTGTCCCTGCAATCCCCTGGGCTGTGCTACTGTGCAAGTCTCCTTCAGTCTCAATTCCAGCCCTCTCAAGTCTCAGGTTGCCGGTTCAACAAGGCACCCGGACAAGCGCGCCCTGTGGGGATTGCTGGGTAGGGCCGGCCGTCGCCGCCCCGGTTGCCGGCTTCGCCAGGCAGACCTACTGCCTGGCGTCCCGTGTCTTTTTATACTTGGGAGTTTCCCCGTTCTGTGGGCAACAAAGATCAGTCTGGAAATGCAGCACTGACTCACCGTTTGCGAATTCAACGCGGGCTCCAATCCTGGGTTGT